>NC_133768.1:88961612-89265582 GCF_036562045.2 Rhinolophus sinicus
TGTATATAAGTATATAAGAGAGAACAGGAAGATAATAATATAGCTCACTGCCCAGCATATAGTATATGCTGAATAAATTTTAACTATTGTTCCCTTCTTGTATAATTACTTATATATTCTCTACAGTATTTACTAACATATATTACTTAGATTTAGGGCTTTTTTTTTCTTATTTGGATTTCTGTTTGTTTTCATTACACTTTAAATTTGTTAGGATTACAGCCTGCAAAGGAACTCATTCTATTGCAATTTTGCAGAACACTACATATAGTGATCTTCCCATATTAAGTTCTCAAGCAATGCTGCTGTGGGGTATTTTGGAGAAATATTTAACTATATCTCTTTGCCCATGATATAATTATATTCTGGTTATCTTCTGTTGCTATTCTTTTCCATCTGAAAGTTTCCAGAGCAAGAATAGTAAATGACTATATATGTGGAACATCTGTGGGTCTCAGAAAGGTGTCTCTCTCTCATGTATTATCCCTGTTATTTTCCTAGCATTTTTTTTGTTCACATAGCAGTATCACACCTATTATTTCAATTTATTACCACAAAATAAAATCTCTTTTGACAAATAAGAAAGCTGAGATTCAGAAACTCAAATGGCTTGTCCAAGACCATTCAGTTAGTAAGTGTTGAATCTGGGATTAAAGCTCCAAACCCCAAGCAGTTTTCTTGATCTTAGTACACTGTAATTTTAAAAATACATCTATTACTCAAAAGAAGTGGACTATTTCCTAAATTCCTTCTGAAATGAAAAATAATAGATATGAAAACTGCATATTATGACTATACAGCAGGTTCTTGAATAATATTGTTTTGTTCAATGTTTTTTTGTTATAACATTGGTAAGATGCCATAGGAACTTAACTCGTATTTATATCAATTAGCCTATGGTAAAACTGTTTTTTGTTATATGTCATCATTTCACTTAAGTTCAGAGAACATATCAACACCTTAACTGAGGACTTACTTAACTCAAAATCTGTATTTGAAAAGACTTGACTCTCTGTTTTTCTGTAAAATATCCAGTTGACTCAGGATGCTACATCCTTGGTTCATATTAGGGATGTTAAATATGGACCAGGAACTTGAGCATAAACATGTTATGAATCCATTCATAAAGGTACAGCACCCCTGCTCTATTACACTCTTCCTGACGTTAATGTCAGTGTCAAGACTAGGGCATTAGATTGCTACTACATCTAGACCTCCACCTTGGTGAATGAGATGAGCTTTTCCTTTTCTTAGCTATACTTTTATTCTGGATATGATGTAATTTCCTCCCACCCCTTCCCAATCCCATTCTTTCATTTCTCAGGCAAACCTCACTTGGTCAACTGTATTAAATTTCCCATTTTTTTATCCAAAGGGGAAAGAAAAAGTTGGGAAGAGGAAGGAGATGTGGGAAATGACTAGATATCAAGGATTGGAATCTTTATAGTCAATTTTCCATTTCAAACTCAGAAAGGGTGATAGAAAAGCCTTAGTTTTTGTTTTTGTTTTGTTTCTATTAAGGATACAGCACAGCAAAAAGGCAACCCCAAGAAATAATTAACTTAAGTAAAACACACATCAGACTAATTTGAATTTTGGGAAAGTCAGAAGATTTTGTTTCTTCAGCTGGTCTCTAGTTATCTCTGGGACATTAGAATAATTCACATAAATATTCATAGTCCCACTCTTTCAATCTTCACAACACAGAGGAATATTCTACAGCTACCTCCTCTATAGCAATGTGTGAAAACTCGTCAGCAGTTCTCTTGTTTTGTCCTATACAAACTACTGAGGCATTTTTCCTTTTATAGATGTGAAAAGCAAGTAGGACTTTGAAAATTACCAAAATGAAACACTTTGCAGTAGATTTTCCCTGGAAGCAGACTATCAGTAAAGACAGGCTATCTAAAGAAGAGTTTTTAAGTGGAATGAGGTTCTTTTAGCAGGTGACATACAATTTGAAAGTGTTAGTAGTGGGGAAGGGAGGAGTGGGATAAATGGTAATTGGGAAAAAGAATTTGTACTGTTCTGATGTTTAAGTGACTGGTTTTATTTTAGCACAACATATCTAAGAAAGCCCTTATGATCATAATGGGACCTTAAAATATCTTATGTAAAAACTGTGTCTTTGCCTTGAAGCTCCTATATTAATTTAAGTGGTTCAAAGTTTATCTGTAGATTATCGAAAATTCTGTTGGTAGGGAAGCAGGTCCCTGGACTTGCATTTGTAAATAGTTCAGTAAACAGATTTCCAAAGATCCCACTGCAAAGCTAGAGCTGTATAATAATGTCAGTAACAGTTTATAGAAAATGAAATAGGCAATTAAAATTAGAATTTGTAACATGTAGGGTAACAATAAACAGGAGAGGTGAAACTGCCCTTTTCATCATAGAATTACAGAACTAACTGCACCCTAATTTCTATGGTACACAAATAAAAAAATAAAATAAATAAAAAACAAATAAGTGAATCTACATACCAGATACCTCATATTTAGATTCATGTTAGGATCTAGACTTTATTTTTTCAGGGCCTTTCTAAAATGTCCCACCATTTTATCTGCTCAAAGAGTAACTGCCACTCAGACTTCAACAGGCATATTTAATGTGTTTGAGAAGCTGAGACTTGTTCGTTATTATTAAATCTCATGGTAAAATGGAAGCCAGCCATGCACTGGAGGAAAGTGCACTGGACTTTAAATCAGGAGACTTATATTTGGCCTTTGTTTTGCTTTGGGCAAGTCTCTCTCTCTCTCTCTCTCTCTCTCTCTCTCTCTCTCTCCCCCCCTCACCCTTTCAGCCTCAGTTTCAACTTTTGTAAAATAAAGAGAATCAATTAGATGTTCTTTAAGGCCCTTTCCATGTATAAAGTTCTATGATACTATGGTCCTGTTAAGAAATCAATAGCAAAGGGCAAGTTGTAGTATATGAGTAATCAATAGACAGGAAATGTGTACAAATCTTATTAAAAGCAGAACATCAACAAGTACATTGAAAAGAAATCACAATAAAATTTTACCACTTTTTAGTGGTGAAATTAGCTCATCAAAAGAAATTGAATATTAATTTTGTAATATTAATATTAAAAAAGTAACCCTCTGCTGTTCCATGCCCTGAAGCACTACATATAGCTATACTGTGGTCTGTTGTTAAGTGGTAATCACAATTAATGGGAATAGATTCAAACAATTCGGTAAAGCAAGATGAGGATTTGAAGGTCATACACACAAAGAAGTAGAAGATGCAGTGAAATAGAAGAAATAGTTGGTTTTATAAGGGTTTCTGCCTTACCGGGCCTGTGTGTTTGCTGAGCTTGGCCCTATGGTTCTGAACAGAAAAGAATTTTAGGCAAACATTTTAAAAATATATACTCGTTGCATGCAGTGATGCCCTCATTCAGGGTAGATCTTTTACTGAATCAAGTGGGGTTAAAAAACAGAAATCTATAAAAATGCATGGATTGTCCTTTGCTCTTCCATTACTGTAAATATTAATTGGTTTTAGTCTTTAGCTGTAAAACAACTGAATCACATAACATCTGCAACCAGAGGGACATTACATATGAAGTCTGTGTAGAAAGAAGCCTGGTCTGCATGTGGATTGTCATGATCTCAGTTTTGGTCCAAAAATGATTCTAGTTTAGAAGCTGTATCTTATTTGTATTTGTATCACTCCACAGTTTCTTGCAGAGTATCTAGCATAGTCTTTTAAACTGTAGGCACTAAAACTGCCATGTTAATCAACAAAGAAGTATTTGTGTTTTCAGGATTCAAAGGTAGTAAAAAATTTTGGCTATTACATACTGTGCTCAGTTTTAGTGAATACATAAGAACTGTTTGTAATTAACATGTTAGGTGTCCAAAAGCACATTGACACACCTAAGAACCTTTGAAGTTTCTTGGCTATTTTAAACATATTCAAAAATATTCAGTTACACAGTTAATTTTCTTAGAAAATATTTGTTCTACACAGGTAGTTAAAAAGGTAATCTATCCATGCTATGTGTGAGTTATTAATAATTTATATTAGGGGTGTTTGAATTTGTGAGATTCTATAAATATCTAGCATCAAATTTTTCTACGCTGAGGGAAAGTTGATTATAGTTTAGAAAGACAATCCTATACATACAGTCTTTCAACCCTCACTTGGTCACATAAGAATGGGTCTTGGGAATGCAACACTTCTTCAATAAATGAAGAGCCCACAGAGCATCTGCCAGGCTCATCACCTAGTGTGAGAATATGTTTCCCTGATTAAGACTCAATGATCATTCCTTTGTTCTGCTTAAACAAGTACTTCAATGGCCCTCAGGCACACTCCCAGCTTTCAGACTCCATATGGAGGAGAAGGGTCCTTCAGCTGAGGCATGAGAGTGATGTGCGTAGGCCAATTGCTTTGCTTTGGCTGCCAGGCCACTCAAAAGCCATGAGAGACTGATGTCCACTATTGAATTCAATCTTGCTCTGTCTCTTCTCTAGGTGAGTAAAAGCTTTGTCCCTCCAGTGCTTGACTGTGTTGTTTTCCTTGGTGACTCTGATACCAAGATGAGGTGAGCACTAAGTGTTTGGACTTGTATACCTGGTGGTTGATATTGTGATTATATTTGCTAATCCTTCATGTAGTCAAAGTATTTTCCCTGACATTGGTTGCCAATGCATGTTGTTCTTCTCAATAATTATAGATAGTGATAATGAGGTAATACTGATGCAAATTTTAATGGTAATCATAAGGATTTCAAAAGTCAAATATCACTGTATATAAAACTTCTTCCTAAGCAAAAAAATAATAATAATTTCTTAAGGATCTGTGTAAGTGTAAACTAAAAAAAACCAGTATAAATAGCTAAAAGCTTTAGTTAAAATGTATAATAATTATTTAAAAAGGTGAGAATTACAAGTTGGAAATATCCATATTTTCCTGGAATCCACATTAAAGAATAAAACTCTAAGATTAGTTGTCTTATTTAATGCTTGAAATTTAAATTTGGGGAGCCAGCCATGAGACATCATTTTTACCTCCATTTTTAAATGATGGCAAAGTCCTCTCCATATTAAATTGGTTGCCTTACATATTTCTTTCAGGTACAATATTAATGCTCTCAGAAGTGTCAAAGTTTCAAAGGTCCCAAGGAGCCATTAGATTAGAGCCAATCTGCTCTTGCCAAACCTAAGCACCTAAGTAGGATTTCTAAACATGTATTAAATATTTATTTCATTCTCCAGAAAAATACCATTAGTAGTAGTCATTTTCAGATACAATTATATAGTGTACTCATATCCTACTTCCTATTTCTCATTATACAGTTACATTAGAAAAGTCTTGGTTCAGAAAATTTAGATTTCCATGCAATGTTTTCCTTATCCCATCTCTTTTCTGTTGAAGCATGTATCCTTTTGGATCCTAAATCAATAAAACTATGAATAATGAATGTAACCAGTTAAAATTTTGATGAAAACTGATGTGGGAAATGCTTATTTTGGTATTCAAAGAATGAAAATTGTGTAAGTGCTTGTAATAATAGCATAATTACTCAGAACTTGATGTAAGATGGAGCAGAATGAAATTTTTAGAGGGTTTTAATATCATTGCAGCCTCTCCAGAGGTACTTTTCAAATATCTTCCATGCCTATTCCCACATTTCCATAAATGATCCTTAATTTTTTTCCTCCCCATGTAGAGTATTACTGGGAGTTGGTGAGATCAGAAGAGGAGTGAAAGTAGCAGTAAATAGTATTGTAGGCATAAGGGCACTCTATACTGGCTAAATTAAATGTATTGGTATAAAATGGATTTGCAACAATCACATGTTTTGCCAGGAATCTTGTAAACAATTTGCATATGGAAGAGCCAGAGACTGTTATTGCACATTTTAGGTTAACTGTATTGAAGATAGCATGCATACAGCCAGGTGAGCAATCTGAATATGGTTTGATGGGGGGAAAAATCCACCTCATAGGCAAACACTCATTTCAAAACCACCTGAAGGGCCAGCACACTTTGTCTCACAAATATGAAGCTACACTTCCAATGAACACAACAAAACACTGAAATCCATTAGAAAGAACTTATGAAACATTGAGGCTTTTAGGGATTTGTTTTCATGATTTGAAAGGCAGACAAAGAGGGCAAAACTAATTTCCATTTGTTTGTCTTGTTCTTTTGTTGCTTTCAGTTTTATATACCACATATCAGTGAATTCATATGGTTCTTGACTTTTTCTGTCTGACTTAGTTTGCTCAGCATAATAATCTCAAGATCCATCCATGTTGTCACAAATTGTACTATTTCATCTTTTTCTATGGCAGAATAGTATTCCATTTTTATATATACCACAACTTCTTCATCCAATCATCTACTGAAGGCAACAAATGAAGAAACAAAGACTCATGTCACAGACAGTAGTAGTTTAGTGGTTACCAGTGGGTAAGTGGGGAGGGAGTGGTAGAAGAGGGTTAAGGGGAGCCAATATACAGTGATGGAAAGAGAACTGACTCTGGGTGGGGAACACACAATATATTTAAATGATGTATTACAGAATTGTGCACCTGAAATCTCTGTAACTTTACTAACAATTGTCACCCCAATAAACTTTAATTAAAAAACCAAACAAACAAACAAAAAAAACTAATTTCCACCTTAATAGGGGGTTTAATTCCCTTGATAATTTGAAATCAGAGCCAACAGTAATACATGGTTTAGAATGATTCTAGAGCACTCTCTTTATTTAGACCAGAATGATTGCCAAGTGTATGAACAAATAGGTTATTTTCTATAGAAGGGCTATGATACGTGCACTTTCCATTGCCAGTTTTGAAACCCCTCATATTTTGAATTCTCTAAAACTGCCCCTTAGACTGGACCTAATAAGAAGCAACACCAAATAGTAGCAGATATGGCACAATCTTAAAACAGGAATTTGAATAAAACAAACTCAACTCTGATTCAAACATAAAGAAGAATGAGTCAAGCTCTACAATACATTCTAACATTCCTCTTTTATTTCACCTTGAAAAATAAATTTTCATATTTCTATTGAAAATTGTTTTTCATATTTCTCTTGAAAAGTCACATCTTATATTAAGATATGATCAAATTTGTTACTAATTGGTTGTAATACGACAATAGAGTTAGATGGTCAAACGCAAAGGGTGTTTATAGAAACTTAGTTGACCACAACTCAAACTTAAGTCCCAAAATGTATCATTAACATGGTTATGAATAGAGTTTCATACAATGAGACATTCATGTTTACATAACATTTATTGGTTGAAAATGGACATGTTGTCCAAAATCCATCCATAGATGCTGGCCATAGAGATGGTTCTAGTTATGCTGCCACGTCACTAAATATATGAATCCTCTTCTTCTATTTAGAACAATTTTGATGGGGGGGAAAAAAACATTTGAAAAGATCAGCAGTTGGACATGCTCAAATGCATGGTGTAAGTATGAAGGGAGTATTTCACTAAATTGTCACTTTTTAAGCTATCTCTATATTAGGCTACAAAATTAATATTTTTTTACTAAATTACAAAATTAAGTTACATTGTGGTAGGAAATAACCTTCCAACTTTTTTAATTGTCATTTTTCATAATTTTTCTTAAAATTAAAGTTTATTGGGGTGACAATTGTTGCTAACATTACATTGGTTTTAGTTCTACAATTCTGTAATATATCCTCTGTATATCACATTTTGTATTCATCACTCAGTCGGTTCTCCTTCCATCACCATATATTTGATCCCTTTTACCCTCATCTATTACCCCCCACCCTCTGTTAACCACTAAACTATTGTCTGTGTCTATATCTTTTTGTTTCTTTGTTTGTTGTGATCCTTTCTTGTTTTCAGTTTTATATATGGCATATCATTGAAATCATATGGTCTATACTTTTTCTGTCTAGCTTATTTCACTTAGCATTATAATGTCAAAATCCATCCATGTTGTCTCAGATGGCACTATTTCATCTTTTCTTATAGCAGAATAGTATTCCATTGTGTATGTAAACCACAACTTCTATACCCAATCGTCTATCAAAGAACAATTTCGTTGTTTCCATGTCTTGGCCACTTTAAATAAAGTTGCAATGAACATCGGAGCACATATATCTTGACGACTAAATGTTTTCAGATTTTTTTGGTAGATACCCAAGAGAGGGATTGCTGGGTCATGTGGTAATTCTACTCCTAATTTTTTGAGGAATCTTCACACTGCCTTCCATATCGGCTGCACCAATCTGCATTCCCACCAACAGTATATGAGGGTTCCTGTTTCTCCACAGCCTCTTCAACACTTGTTATTATTTGTCTTGTGGACGATGGCCACTCTAACTGGTGTGAGGTGATAATTCATTGTGGTTTTTATTTCCATTTCTCTGATTATTAGTCATGTTGAGCATTTTTTTCATATGTCTCTTGGCCATTTGTATGTCCACTTTGGAGAAACGTCTCTTCAGGTCCTCTGCCCATTTATTAATTGGATTGTTTGTTTTTTTGTTGTTGACTTGTATGAGTTCCTTACATACTTTGAATATTAGCCCCTTATCAGAGGCATTGTTTGCAAATATCTTCTCCCATTCAGTTGGTTGCCTCTTTATTTTGTCCAAGGTTTCTTTGGCTGTGCAAAAACTTTTTAGTTTGATATAGTCCCATTCATTTATTTTAGCTTTTACTTCCCTTGCCTTTGATGTCAAATTTATAAAATACTCTTTGAACCCAAGGTCCATAAGTTTAGTACCTATGTTTTCTTCTACACAGTCTATTGTTTCAGGTCTTATGTTTAGGCCTTTGATACATTTTAAATTAATTTGGTACAGGAGACAGATAGCAGTCTAGTTTCATTCTTTTTCACATGGCTTTCAAATTCTCCCAGCACCGTTTATTGAAGAGGCTGTCTTTTCTCCATTGAATATTTTTGGCTCCTTGCAGAAATTTGTAAGTGCATATTTATGAGAGATTATTCCTGGTTTCTTGATTCTATTCCATTGTGCTGTGTGTCTATTTTTCTGCCAATAACACTCTGTTTTGAATGTTATTTTCTGTAGTACAACTTGAAGTCAGGATGTGAGATACCTCCAGCATTTTTCTTTTTCCTTAGGATTGCTTTGGCTATTCAGAGTCTTTTGTGGTTTCATACAAATCTGATGATTTTTTTGTTCTATTTCATTAAAAAATACCATTGTGATTTGGATTGGGATTGCATTTAGTCTGTATATTACATTGGGCAATATGGCCATTTTAACTATGTTGATTCTTCCAATCCATGAACATGGAATATCTTTCCATTTCTCTGTGTTTTCTTCAATTTCTTTTAAAAATGTCTTCTACTTTTCAGTGTATAAGTCTTTCGTATCCTTGGTTAAGTTTATTCCTAGGTATTTTATCTTTCTCCTTGCAATTGCAAAAGGAATGATTTGTTTGTTGTTGTTGTTTTATTTCTTTTTCTGAGGTTCCGTTGTTAGTAAATAGGAATGCAATGGACTTTTGCACGTTGATTTTGTAGCCAGCAACATTACTGCATTTGTTTGTTTGTTTCTAATAACTTTTTGGTGAAATCTTTAGAGTTTTCTATATATAGCATCATGTCATCTGCAAAAAGTGACACTTTAACTTCTTCATTCCCTATGTGGGTGCCTTTTACTCCTTTCTCTTGCCTGATTGCTCTGGCAAGGACTTCCAACACTATGTTGAAAAGCAGAGGGGATAGGGGACATCCCTGTCATGTTCCTGAATGTAGAGCAAAGGGCTTCATTTTTTCATTGTTAATTGTGATATTAGCTGAGGGTTGGTCATATATGACCTGTATTATGTTAAGGTATTTTTCTTCTATGCATATTTTATTAAGTGTTTTAATCATAAATGGATGTTGCATCTTGTCAAATGCTTTTTCTGCATCAATTGATATAATCATATGATTTTTGTTCTTTATTTTGTTTATGCAGTGTATCACAATGATCGATTTGCATATGTTGAACCATCCCTGTGGGATGAACCCCATTGGGTCGTGATCTGTAATTTTTTTAATGCATTGTTGCATTCAATTTGCTAGAATTTTGTTTAGGATTTTTGCATTTCTATTCATTAGACATACTGGTCTGTAGTTTCCTTTTTTTAGTGTTATTCTTACCAGATTCTGGTATCAGGGTAATGTTGGCCTCATAAAATGAGTTAAGAAGTATTGCCTCTCCTTCAATTTTTTGGAAGAGCTTGAGTAAGACAGGTTTTAAATACTCTTTGAATGTTTGTTAGAACTCACTAGTGAAGCCATCTGGTCCTGGACTATTGTTTTGGGGAAGTTTTGGATGACTGATTCAGTTTCCTTACTGTTGATAGGTCTATTTAGATTTTCCAGTTCTTCGTGATTCAGCCTAGCAAGGCTGTATGTTTCTAAAAACTTGTCCATTAATTTTAGGTTATTGAATTTGGTGGTATATATCCCTTCATAATATTCTTGGACATTCCTTTGTATTTCTGTGCCATCTGTGGAAACTTCCCCTCTTTCATTTCTGATTTTGTTTGTGTCTTTTTTCTTTTTATCTTAGTGACTAGCCAAGCGTTTTAATTTTTATTAATCTTTAGAAAGAACCAGCTGTTTGTTGCATTAGTGTTTTCTATTGTCTTTTTTTTCTCTGTTTCATTTAGTTCTGCTCTGAATATTCTTATTTCCTTCCTTATGCTGACTTTGGGTTTTATTTATTCTTCTTTTTCTAGTTCACTAAGGTGTAACGTGAGTTTATTTATCTGGGATTTTTTCTTATTTCTTGAAATAGGCCTGTATTGACATAAATTTCCCTTTTAAAAATGCTTTTGCTGCATTCCCCAAATTTTGGTGGAATGTATTTTCATTCTCATTTGTTTCTATATATCTTTTGATCTCTCCTCTTATTTTTTCTTTGACTCAATTGTTCTTTAAAAGTATGTTGTGTAATCTCCACATATTTATGGATTTCCCTGCTCTCTTCTTGCAGTTGATATCCAATTTCAAAGACTTGTGATCAGAAAATATGGTTGGTATTATTTAAATATTGTTAAATTTGCTAAGAATAGTTTTATGTCACAAAATATCATCTATCCTTGACAATGTTCCATGTACACTAGAAAATAATGTATAGTCTGATGTTCTAGGATGAAGTGTTCTATAAATGTCAATTATTTCCATTTCATCTAATGTATAATTTAAGGCTGATATTTATTTATTCATTTTCTGTTTGGATGATCTACCCGTAGCTGTCAATGACGTATTTATGTCCCCTACTACAATTGTGTTTTGGTGAGTTTCTCTCTTTAGTTCTGTTATTAGCTGCTTGGTATATTTAGGTGCTTCCTTTTGTGAGCATAAATATTGATGACTGTTATATCTTCTTGTTGTATAGTCCCTTTTACCATTATGAAATATCCATCTTTGTCTCTTGTTATCTTTTTCACCTTGAAGTCTGTTTCATCTGATATCAGTATGACTACACGTGCTTTTCTCTGAATACGATTTGCTTGGAGTGTTAATTTCCACCATTTCACTTTGAGTCTGTATTTGTCCTTGTAGCTGAGATGTATCTCTTGCATGCAGCATATGGTTGGATTTAGCTTTTTGATACACTCTACTACTCTGCCTTTTCTTTGGTGAGTTCAGTCCATTTACATTTGGGGTGATTAGTGATATATGAGGATTTCCTATCATTCTATCTTTGGTTTTCTGGTACAACTGTGTTTCTTTGCCTTTTTTGTTGCTGTCTATGATTTCAGTGTGGTGGTATTCTATGATTTTTTCCCCTATGTTTCTTCTTTAATTATATTATATGTTTCAGTTCTGGATATTTTAAGTGGTTACCGTTAATTTTATATAAAAAAAAGTTTCATATTTAGAATATTCCATTTTCTCCATCATGCTAACTTTTTCCATTACCTTATGCTGGTTCAGACCTTTACTCTCCCCTCTTTTATGTTTTTGTTGTCACAACTTATCCCTATTTATGCTGTGTCGATTCTTGCCCTGCTGTAGCAAGTTTTTTCCTCTTTTTCTTTAGGTGTCTTTTTTTTTTTCTACTATAGTTTACCCCCTATATTATGTTTAAGGGCATATTGTCTTATTTGGCGTAGGGTTTGCCATTTCTTGCTTCTGTCTGTCTGTTCATAGTAGTACTCATGGTTTTTATTTATTTGGCTTTTTTGTTTCAGATAGAATAGCCTCCTTTAGTATTTCTTGTAACTCAGATCATGTATTAGGAAATTCCCTCAGCTTCTCTATGTCTGAAAATGTCTTTATTCCTCCTTCATATCTAAAGGATATCTTTGCTAGATATATTATTCTTGGCTCATAATTTCTCTCTTTCAATAGTTTGAATATTTGATTCCACTTCCTCCTGGCTTGTAGAGTTTCTGCTGAAAAATCTGATGATAACCTAATGGGCTTTCCTTTGTAGGTTACCATCTTCTTTTCCCTGGTTGCCTTGAGGATTCTTTATTTGTCATTAATTGTTGACAGCTTCAATACAATGTGCCTTGGAGAAGGCCTGTTTCGGATTGAGGTAATCAGGTTTTCTATTTGCTTTTTTGGATTTGAGGATCCAGTTCTGTCCACAAGTTTGGGAAGCTCTCATCAACTATTTGTTTGAGTATACTCTCTGTTCCCTTCTCTCTTTCTTCTCCTTCTGGTATGCCCATGATTCTTATATTGCTCTTTCTGACGGAGTCAGAAAGTTCTTGCAGAGTTCTTTCATTTGTTTTAACTCTCAAATCTCTCTCTTCTTCTATCTGTGTCATTTCCAGATTGCTATCTTCATTGTCACTGATTCTTTCCTCCATCTGGTCAGCTCTGTTACCTAAGCTGGCAATTTCATTCTTAATTTCTTTTATTGAGTTCTTAAACTCCAGAAATTCTATTTGGCTCTTTTTTTAATATTTCATTTACTTTGGTAAATTTTTCCTTGTAAATATATATATATATATATATATATATATATATATATATATATATATATATATATAATTTTATTAGTATTAGTTTTAGGTGCACAAGACAAAGCAATATACTTAGATGTTTATCATTTATATCCCTCACACTGTGTGAAGCCCCCTCCCCCCATCCACTCTCCCTCTGATATCGCACAGAGCCATTACATTTCCACTCTCTCTATTCCTAATGCTGTACTCCGCTTCCTGTAACCATATACATATATATATATATATATATATATATATATATATATATATATATATATATACACATATACATATATAAAATTATAGTTGGCATTCATTATTATTCAGCTTCAGGTGTACAGTGCAGAGATCAGGCATCTGCATCATCCCTGAGGTGGTCTCCCAAATGGGACACGTGTCCATCAGATACCCTACAAAATCTTTACATTATTGATTACGTTCCCCAAATTAATTTTCAAAACCTTGTGGCCATCGTGTTGTTACTGATTATTTTCTAAACCCCTCACCTTCCCCCCTACCCCCACGCCCCCGCCCATCTAGCAACCCGCAGTGTTTTTATTATGTTTCTGAGTTCATTAAATTGCCTGTCTGTGATTTCTTGCATCTCATTCAGTGTTGTCAGAACTGCAATCTTTACTTCTCTGTCATTTAAGTCACATATTTCCATGTCTTTAAGTTCATTTTCTGGAGATTTTTCATTTTGTTTCTGAGCTGCCTTGTTACCTTGGTTATTCATGGCAATTAGTGAATTATTAGTTCTCTTCCTCGGCATCTACAGGAATGGGATCTGCAACAGGTTGATAGGAATAGGTCTTTCCTTTGTGTTCCAGTAAGTATTGGTAGAATGCTTTATTTCCTTTCCAACTGCAGCCTTTAATTCTCTCTCACGATGTTGTGTTATATTTTCACTGCACTCTTCCATTCTCACACAATGAAGGGATTCCCTGGAAGTTGAGCTTCTTTTCTGTGAGCAGGTTGCCTGCATCTTAGGGTACTGCCTCCGTTGGGGGATGTGGACAGCTTCTGAATTCCGAAGCTCTTCCTGAACCAGATTCAGGGCCCGTGTGTTTCAGCGGCTCTGTTTACCCCTTCAGGGATCTGCCCAGACAGGTGGGGGTGGGGTGGGGTGGCTTGTGAGTGGTGGCTGTGAGCAATGGTGGTGACCCCCCAGCACAGTCCGTCCTGCACCCAGGGCTTTCTCCCTTTCCCTGGAACTAGTTGGGCTGAGAGTGTGTGGCTGCGGGCAGCAGTTCTCAGATCTGCAAATATTCTGTTCTTTTGATCTGACACTGCTACAATTCTGCTTCTCGCACTGGGAAGGTGGTGGTGGGGCAAGCTCTGGAGGGGTGGGAGGGATTGGTAGGCTCCGTGCCTAAGCCTTTGATCCTCTGCTCAGCAGTGAGGTCTTAAATCAATGTTATAACCCTTCTTCCCTCAGTCTTTGCTCTGAGGTCTCTACTGTGAGCATTGGGTTCAGCTGTATTATATGCTGATCCCTCAAGTGGGATTGTGGTCTAACGGGAGCACTTGGAGTTTGAAGTCTTCCTTCTCCCACAGCTGCAGGAGCTCTGGAATGCAGGGGGCTTGGATCTCTGAGCTGGGTCTGCAAACTGCACCCGTGTGGCCCTTGTCTCCTCACTTCCCCTTTCTCTCCTCTCCCGCTCACCCAATTTGCCTACCTTTAAATGATTTCAATTGCGCGTCTCTTACTCTTGCCTGTCGGCTGTGCGTGGAGTCCTTTTTGGAATTATAGTTGTTCACTTTGCTTTAAATTCTAGGGGAGATTGCAACAGTCTCACCTCATGCCGTCATTTGTATGACATCATCTCCTATCTTGCAATCCTTTTTAATTCAACATGAATCTTATCACCATTCCCTTTGCAATTTCAGAACTTTCTGAAACCACTTATGTTTTTGTTGTTACAAATTATCCATGTTTATGATTTGAGTTCATTTCTGAGTCAC
The DNA here is from genome assembly GCF_036562045.2 of Rhinolophus sinicus. Classification (NCBI taxonomy): domain Eukaryota; kingdom Metazoa; phylum Chordata; class Mammalia; order Chiroptera; family Rhinolophidae; genus Rhinolophus; species Rhinolophus sinicus. Next base: position 88,976,513 of record NC_133768.1, read on the forward strand.
AGTAGCAAATTGTCTTTTTCACTTTAAAAAAAATATTTTTTTTTTACCTTCTTTAACCTTTATGTTATGTTTAGCTTTATAGAGCCCTACACTGTGTAGGAGTTGCCATTTTCAACTTCTCACTGTTGGTTTGCTATCTTACTCATAGTTTCGTATTTATTTATTTATTTATTTTTTACATTTTGTTTGAGGTAGAATATCTTCACTTAGTATTTCCTTTTTTTTTATTAGTTTCAGGTGCACAAGACAAAGCAAATCTTTTTTCTAAATTTATTGAGGTGACAATTGTTAGTAAAATTACATAGATTTCAGGTGTACAAATCTTTATTACATCATCTATAAATCCCATTGTGTGTTCATCACCCAGAGTCAGTTCTCCTTCCATCACCATATATTTGATCCCCCTTACCCTCATCTTCCACCCCCCACCCCCCTTACCCTCTGGTAACCACTAAAATATTGTCTGTGTCTATAAGTTTCTGTTTCTCATTTGTTTGTCTTGTTCTTTTGTTGTTTTTGGTTTATATACCACATATCAGTGAAATCACATGGTTCTCAACTTTTTCTGTCTGACTTATTTCGCTCAGCATTACACTCTCAAGATCCATCCATGTTGTCACAAATGTTCCTATATCATCTTTACTTACCGCCGAATAGTATTCCATTGTGTATATATACCACAACTTCTTTATCCATTCATCTATCGAAGGACATTTTGGTTGTTTCCATGTCTTTGCCACCATAAACAAAGCTGCAATGAACTGAGCACATGTGTCTTTATGTATAAATGTTTTCAGATTTTTTTGGTAGATACCCAGGAGAGGGATTGCTGGGTCATATGGCAATTCTATTCGTAATTTTTGAGGAACCTCCACACTGCCTTCCATAACGGCTGCACCAGTCTGCATTCCACCAACAGTGTATGAGGGTTCCTTTTCTCCACAGCCTCTCCAACACTTGTTACTATTTGTCTTGTTGATGATAGCCATTCTGACTGGGGTGAGGTGATATCTCATTGTGGTTTTGATTTGCATTTCTCTGATGATTAGTGATGTTGAGCATTTTTCATATGTCTATTTGCCATTTGTATGTCCTCTTTGGAGAAATGTCTCTTCAAGTCCTCTGCCCATTTTTCAATTGGGTTGTTTGTTTTTTTGTTGTTGAGTTGCATGAGTTCCTTGTATATTCTGGATATTAGCCCCTTATCGGAGGCACTGTTTGCAAAAATCTTCTCCCATTCAGTTGGTGGCCTCTTTATTTTGTCAATGGTTTCTTTTGCTGTGCAGAAGCTTTTAAGTTTCATATAGTCCCATTCGTTTATTTTAGCTTTTACTTCCATTGCCTTTGGAGTCAAATTCATAAAATGCTCTTTGAACCCAAGGTCCATAAGTTTAGTACCTATGTTTTCTTCTATGCAGTTTATTGTGTCAGGTCTTATGCTTAAGTCTTTGATCCATTTTGAATTAACTTTGGTACATGGTGACAAATAGCAGTCCAGTTTCATTCTTTTGCACGTGGCTATCCAATTCTCCCAGCACCATTTATTGAAGAGGCTGTCTTTGCTCCATTGTATGTTTTTAGCTTCTTTGTCAAAAATTATCTGTCCATATTTATGTGGTTTTATTTCTGGGTTCTCAATTCTATTCCATTGGTCTATGTGTCTGTTTTTCTGCCAATACCATGCTGTTTTGATTATTGTAGCCCTGTAGTACAAGCCAAAGTCAGGAAGTGTGATACCTCCATATTGTTCTTTTTTTCTTAAGATTGCTTTGGCTATTCAGGGTCTTTTGTGGTTCCAAACAAATCTGATGATTTTTTGTTCTATTTCTTTAAAAAATGCCATTGGGATTTTGATGGGGATTGCATTGAATCTGTATATTGCTTTGGGTAATATGGCCATTTTAACTATGTTGATTCTTCCAATCCATGAGCACGGAATGTCTTTCCATTTCTTTGTGTCTTCTTCAATTTCTTTCAAAAATGTCTTATAGTTTTCAGCATATAGGTCTTTCACATCCTTGGTTAAGTTTATTCCTAGGTATTTTATTCTTTTTGCTGCAATTGCAAAAGGAATTGTTTTTTATTTCTTTTCTGAGATTTCATTGTTAGTATATAGGAAGGCAATGGACTTTTGTGCGTTGATTTTGTAGCCAACAACTTTACTGTATTCGTTGATTGTTTCTAATAGCTTTTTGGTGGAGTCTTTAGGGTTTTCTATATATAGCATCATGTCATCTGCAAAGAGTGATAATTTAACTTCTTCATTCCCAATTTGGATGCCTTTTATTTCTTTCTCTTGCCTGATTGCTCTGGCAAGGACTTTAACACTATGTTGAAAAGCAGAGGTGATAGGGGACATCCCTGTCGTGTTCCTGAACGTAGAGCAAAGGGCTTCAGTTTTTCACCATTAATTATGAGATTAGCAGAGGGCTTGTCATATATGGCCTTTATTATGTTAAGGTATTTTCCTTCTATACCTATTTTATTAAGTGTTTTAATCATAAATGGATGTTGTATCTTGTCAAATGCTTTTCTGCATCAATTGATATAATCATATGATTTTTGTCCTTTATTTTGTTTATGTGATGTATCACATTGATGGATTTGGATGTTGAACCATCCTTGTGCCCGAGGATGAACCCCACTTGGTCGTGATGAATAATCTTTTTAATGCATTGTTGTATTCGATTTGCTAGAATTTTATTTAGGATTTTTGCATCGGTATTCATCAGAGATATTGGTCTGTAGTTTTCTTTTTTGTGCTGTCCTTACCAGGTTTTGGTATCAGGGTAATGTTGGCCTCATAAAATGAGTTAGGGAGTACTGTCTCTTCTTCAATTTTTGGAAGAGTTTGTGCAGGATTGGTATTAGATCCTCTTTGAAGGTTTGGTAGAATTCACTAGTGAAGCCATCTGGTCCCGGACTTTTGCTTTTGGGAAGGTTTTGGATGACTGATTCAATTTAGTTACTGGTGATCGGTCTGTTTAGATTTTCCAGTTCTTCATGGTTCAGCCTTGGAAGGCTATATGTTTCTAAGAACTTGTCCATTTCTTCTAGGTTGTTGAATTTGGTGGCATATAGTCCTTCATAGTATTCTTGGATGATCCTTTGTATTTCTGTGGTGTCGTGATAACTTCCCTTTTTCATTTCTGATTTTGTTAATCAGTGTCTTCTCTCTTTTTATCTTAGTAAGTCTAGCCAAGGGTTTGTCAATTTTGTTAATCTTTTCAAAGAACCAGCTCTTTGTCACATTAATTTTTTCTATTGTCTTTTTGTTCTCTATTTCATTTAGTTCTGCTCTAATTTTTGTTATTTCCTTTCTTCTGCTGACCTTGGGTTTTACTTGTTCTTCTTTTTCTAGTTCTTTAAGGTGTAACATGAGGTTATTTATTTGGGAGTTTTCTTGTTTCTTGAGATAGGCCTGTAATGAGATAAATTTCCCTCTTAAAACTGCTTTCGCTGCATCCCAAAAATTTTGGTAGGATGTATTTTCATTGTCATTTGTTTCTATGTATCTTTTGATCTCTCCTCTAATTTCTTCTTTGACCCAGTGCTTCTTTAAAAGTATGTTGTTTAATCTCCATGTATTTGTGTTTTTTCCCGCTTTCTTTTTACAGTTGATATCCAATTTCAAAGCCTTGTGATCAGAAAATATGCATGGTATGATTTCAATCTTCTTAAATTTGTTGAGACTGATTTTATGTCCCAATATATGGTCTATCCTTGAGAATGTTCCATGTACACTAGAAAAGAATGTATAGTCTGCTGTTTTAGGATGAAGTGCTCTATAAATGTCAATTATGTCCATTTCATCTAATGTGTCATTTAGGGCTACTATTTCGTTATTTATTTTCTGTTTGGATAATCTATCCATAGCTGTCAATGATGTATTTAAGTCCCCTAGTATAATTGTATTTTGGTCAATTTCTCCCTTTAGTTCTGTTAGTAGTTGCTTGGTGTATTTCGGTGCTCCCTGATTGGGGGCATAAATATTGATGACTGTTATGTCTTCTTGTTGTACAGTCCCCTTCACCATTATGAAATGTCCATCTTTGTCTCTTGTTATCTTTTTCACCTTGAAGTCTGTTTCATCTGATATCATTATGGCTACACCTGATTTTCTCTGGGTACCATTTGCTTGGAGTGTCAATTTCCACCCTTTCACTTTGAGTCTATGCTTGTCCTTGTAGCTGAGATGTGTCTCTTGGAGACAGCATATGGTTGGGTTTAGTTTTTTGATCCAATCTGCTACTCTGTGCCTTTTTATTGGTGAGTTCAGTCCATTTACATTTAGGGTGATTATTGATATGTGAGGATTTCCTGTCATTCTATCTTTAGTTTTCTGGTAAGGCTGTGTCTCCATTGTTTCTTTGCCTTTTTGTTGTTGTCTATTATTTCTGTGTGGTGGTATTCTATGATGTTTCCCTCTGTTTCTTCTTTTATTACAGTATATATTTCAGTTCTGGATTTTTTTTTTTGAGTGGTTACCCTTAAGTTTATGTAAAAGAAAGTTTGATATTTAGAGTATTCCATTTTCTTCAGCATGCTTACTTTCTCCATTCCCATATTCCGGTTCAGGCCTTTACTCTCCCCCTTTTTGAGTTTTGGTTGCCACAAATTGTCCCTGTTGATGGTGGTCGAATAGCCTCCTTTAGTATTTCTTGTAGTGCAGGTCATGTATTAGAAAATTCCCTCAGCTTCTGTATGTCTGGAAAGGTCTTTATTCCTCCTTCATATCTAAAGGATATCTTTGCTGGATATATTATTCTTGGCTCATGATTTCTCTCTTTCAATAGTTTGAATATTTGGTTCCACTCCCTCCTGGCTTGTAGAGTTTCTGCTGAAAAATCTGATGATAATCTAATGGGCTTTCCTTTGTAAGTTACCGTCTTCTTTTCCCTGGCTGCCTTGAGGATTCTTTCTTTGTCGTTGATTTTAGACAGCTTCAATACAATGTGCCTTGGAGAAGGCCTGTTGGGATTGAGGTAACTAGGTGTTCTATTTGATTCTTGGATTCGAGGGTCCAGTTCTGTCCACAAATTTGGGAAGTTCTCATCGACAATTTGTTTGAATATATTCTCTGTTCCCTTCTCTCTTTCTTCTCCTTCTGGTATGCCCATTATTCTTATATTGCTCTTTCTGATGGAGTCAGAAAGTTCTTGTAGAGTTCTTTCATTTCTTTTAAGTCTCAAGTCTCTTTCTTCTTCTATCTGTGTCATTTCCAGGTTTCTATCTTCGATGTCACTGATTCTTTCCTCCATCTGGTCAACTCTACTACCTACGCTGGTTATTTCATTCTTAATTGCTTCTATTGAGTTCTTAATCTCCAGAAATTCTATTTGGTTCCTTTTAAAAATTTCAATCTCTTTCGTAAAATGCTCATGCTGTTCTTTGATTGTGTTTCTGAGTTCATTTAACTGCCTATCTGTGTTTTCTTGCATCTCGTTGAGTTTTTTCAGAACTGCAATGTTGAAATCTCTGTCATTTAAGTCACATATTTTGGTATCTTTAAGTGCCTTTTCTGCAGATTTTTCACTTTCTTTCTGAGCTATCTTGTTGCCTTATTTATTCATGGCAATTGCTGGTTTACTATTTCTCTTCCTAGACATCTACAGGAGTGGCTTCTGCAACAGGTTGATAGGAAGCAGTCTTTCTTTGGTTTTCCAGTACTTGTTGGTAGCATATTTTATTTTTTCTCCGACTGCAGCCTTTTTTTTCTTCTCCCACACAGTAGTTCTATGTTTTCTCTGCACTATTCCAGCTTCTCACACAATGGGTGGATTCCCTGCGAGACAGGCTTCTCCTCTGTTAATAGTAAATCTAGGTCACAAGGTGCAGTGTTCCGATGGTTATGCGGAGAGCTTTTGATGTTCCAAAGCTCTTCCAGCTCCAGATTCAGAGCCCGTATGTTTCAGCAGTTCCGTTTACTCCTGCGGGGATCCGCCCAGATAGGTGGGGTCAGGGGCATTGTGAGTTGTAAGAGGTGGCCCATAGCAATGGCAGCAACCACCACCACAGCTGGTCCTGGTTCCACAGCTCCCTCCCCTTTGCCAGAACTAGTTGTGCTGCGGATTTTTGTCTGCGGTCCACAGTTCTCAGAACAGCAAATATTCTGTTCTTTTGATGTGACACTGCTACTGTTCTGCTTCTAGCACCGGGCAGGTTGGAGCGGGGTGAGCTCTGGGAGGGTAGGAAGGGGGCAGCAAGTCTCAGTGCCTAAGGCTTCTGTTCTCTGCTCGGCAGTGAGGGCTTAAACTACCGTTTTCAGCCTTCTTCCCTCAGTCTTTTCTCCGAGGTCTCTGCTGTGAGCATTGGGTTAATCCGTGTTATATGCTGCCTCCTCAGCTCTGTTGGCCATAAGCGGAGCCCTAGCAGTCCGAGTTCTTCCCTCTCCCACAGCTGTAGTGGTTTCTGGAAGCAGGGAGCTTGGAGCACTGAGCTAGGTCTTTGTCTTGCCCTCGTGCGGCTCCGCCTCCGCACTTCTCTCTTTCCTCCTCTCCTGGCTCACGCGAATCTCCCACCTGTAGGTTGTTTTGGTAGTGGGCCTCTTCGTCTTGCCTGTCTGCTGTGCAGGGAGTCCTTTGTGGAGTTTTTGTTGTTTGATTCTTTGTGAATTCCAGGGGAGCTTTACAGAGGCTCACTTCATGCCGCCATTTTTCCTCGCCCCAATGTCTGCAACTTTTAAACGTTTCAGCAAAATTAATAGCAATCGTGTGTGTGTGTGTGTGTGTGTGTTTCTTGCTACACACCAGGTGAAGAGGTCTCCGCTCATTTAGTATTTCTTGTTACAGGCCTTTGGGTGGAAAATTCCATCAATTCTCTATACCTTGAGATGTCTTTATTCCTCCTTCATATCAAAAGGATAACTTTGTTGGATATATTGTTCTTGATGTAATTTCTCTCCTTCAATAGTTTGAATATTTGATTCCACTCTCTCCTGGCTTGTAGAATTTCTGCTGAAAAATCTGATGATAATCTCATGGGCTTTCCTTTGTAGATTACCATCCAGTTTCCCCTGATTGCCTTTATAATTCATTCCGTGTCATTAATTTTTGAAAGCTTCAATATACTGTACCTTGGAAAAGGACTTATAGGATTGAGGCAATTAGTTTTTCTGTTTGCTTCCTGGATTCAAGGATCCAGTTCTTTCCATAGGTCTGGGACGTTCTCATCAATTATTCATATGAATAGGTTCTTTGTTTTCTTCATCCTCTTTTCTCCTTCTGATATACTCATTATTCTTATATTGTTCTTTTTGATAGAGTCAGATATTTCTTCTCTAGTTCTTTCATTTCTTTTAACTCTCAAGTCTCTCTCTTCTTCCATCTGTGTTGTTTCCAGGTATCTGTCTTCTATGTCACTGAATCTTTCCTCCATCCAGTCATCTCTATTATCTAAGGTGGCTATTTTATTCTTCATTTCTGCTTCATCTACTTCTTGAGCAAAGTTGACCAAAGTGTCCATTGGTATACATTTTGTTGGCACCCTCGAGATATATATATATATATATATATATATATATATATATATATATATATACTGAGAGAGAAAGATATTCATATAGATATATATATATACATATATATTCATATATAATAAAATATGTAAAATATATGCAAGAGAGAGAGATTTATCAAGCACACCTTATAATTTGTTTTCACTTGTTAATAGTAGATTTTCCATAGGATCATCCAGTTCTTCCTGATTCATTAATAAATAATTCATCAAAATGAGCTATTAATAAATGAGCTTAGTTAAATACTATATTACATTTTAAATAATGGTCAGAAGTTGTTACAATGCAACCTATCTATGAATCCATCACTCTCAATTTACAGAAGACGTCTGCCTTGGTTTTTGGTTTTTTCATCAACTCAAGCTTTCTTTGGCCCATGGCACTTCTTGAGGCAAATTTATATCAACCTGACAAAAAGCAATACTGAGTCCTGCTTCAGAGGTTCTCATTGCTCAAATCTATAATACCTCTTTAAGAACTGCAAGATGTTACAATTAAAAATATATCAATTGCTTAACTTATCAATTAACGGCAGCTATTGCAAAGCATGATTTCTCCTCAAATAGCTAGACTCTCACTACTCAAGCATGATTGCAGTTGTAGAAATATATATATATACACACACACATATATATGTATGTATATTTTATATATATATATATATATATATATATATATATATATATATATATATATATACACACACACACACACACACATATATATATATAATTAAAGTGTAAATTTAACTTCTGGGAAGAAAACCTCATCAAAGCATCTCTAGAACCTTCTGGAATCTAACCATTTTCTGGTAAACTGTACATATTAACTTTTCACTCAGAGCTACAGATAAACATGTGCAAACCCAATTAACATGCAGAATTTTCATTTTTTTATTAAATTTACTGTGGTGATATTGGTTAATAAAATTATATAGGTGTCAAGTGTATAATTCTTTTTTTTTTTAAATTAAATTTATTGGGGTGACAATTGTTAGTAAAATTACATAGATTTCAGGTGTACAATTCTGTATTACATCATCTATAAATCCTATTGTGTGTTCATCACCCAGAGTCAGTTCTCCTTCCATCACCATATATTCGATCCCCCTTACCCTCATCTCCCACCCCCCACCCCCCACCCCCCTTACCCTCTGGCAACCACTAAACTATTGTCTGTGTCTTTGAGTTTCTGTTTCTCATTTGTTTGTCTTGTTCTTTTGTTGTTTTTGGTTTATATACCACATATCAGTGAAATCGCATGTGTATAATTCTGTAATACATCATCTGTATATTGCACTACGTGTTCACCATCCAAAGTCAAAACTCCTTCCATCACCATATATTTGACCCTCTTTAACCTTTAATCTTTTCGTGGTGACTTGAGGGCAGAGGCGAAAAGACTTTTTCCAGAAATGTTAATTTGAATTTAGTAACAGAATGGCAATTGAAATTGTAGTTAAAGTTATTTCTTTTTAGTAATTTCTTTATTTTTTTAAAATTTTCCCTTGTTTCTTTTTTCTTTTTTTCAAGAAATGCAGAAGGCAATTATTAGCAAAAAGATTTAAGAAATAATTAGGCACCATAGGCTCACATCACAATAATTAAGGATATGTTCAAGCTTCTACTACCATGTCAAATTAGTAAATTCTCTCTATTATAAAAATGTTTGGGAAGCAAAATTACCCTTTCTTCCCCTGATTTCATAAATACACACACACACACACACACACACACAAATAAAAATCACTTCTCCATGTCTTGGCCACCGTAAACAAAGCTGCAATGAACATTGGAGCACACGTGTCTTTATCTCTAAATGTTTTCAGATTTTTTGGGTAGATACCCAGAAGAATAAACTCCTTAAGTTTTACAGAGTACAATACGGCAATAAATACGAACATTGCTAAAAAAAAAAAAAAAAATCACTTCTCCATAAATTAAAATTCAAGAATCAGTTCTACTCTGTTGTGTTTACACAAGCAAGTTGCTTTTCATGGAAATCTTTTATTTTAATTAAATAACAGACTCAGCCCATTGCAAATAATTGTGTTGTTAATCTCACTAATTTACTTTGAACTGAAAGTGAGGAAAAACTGGTCAATGTTAATCAATTGCCTTGAAGTAACAGAGAGATCTTTTGACAGAGTTGCATAATGGATGAAGCACAAAATGAGATAATTGGGAGATGTTTGTCCTAGCGGGTATAATTTCAATTAAAAGGTTTTCTTATCTCCTAATATTATCCTTTGTAAAGACATGCACTCTATCTTTACTTTACTGCATCAATATATGTTTTTACAAACTGATAATGTTCTATTCATCTGCAACCTGGCCTGAGGTTAGAAAACTAAAGAAAGAATGTAAATAATGCTATGCCGACTATTTGTATATTTTTTAATGTTAGTGTTATTGCATGGTCATTCAAAGATGGCTTCTTAATCAGAGAATGCATGTCCCCAGAGTGGCTTTGGAAAAAATACATATGTAAATTATTTTTTCCAAAATTTTAAATCTGCTTTGTTTCAAGGTTGTGTTTTATAAACCCCCAATCTCCAAGTGACTGTCTATGCATTATGATGTTAGAGAACTCATGGGCAGATCAAGTATTTTCAGAGATGCTTTATATCAAGTAGTGATAAGAGTTTAACATTGATGTAATACAGAATTGTACACCTGAAATCTATGTAATTTTACTAACAATTGTCACCCCAATAAATTTAATAAAATAAAATAAAATAAAAAAACATAAAAAAATAACATCTTGTTTATTTTAAGGAAATAAAAGCATTTTGTTGATACCTCTTTGTGCCCTGTCATTTAGCCAATGCATAATCTCTTAATACATAACAATAAGAGAGTTACTAATATGTTGCATAGTGATATTCCTTCAGAGTTTATAAGAACACTATTTTTTCTTCATTACAATCTTGTGAAGTAGGTAAGGCTAGTTTTCTTATCTCCATTGTAAATTTATAGTTGAGAAAACTGGGGCTTAATCAGTAGGTAGCAGAAAGAGAATTTGAATTCAGGTTTTCTAACTCTAGGTCTAATGCTTATTTTCTTGTACAATAGTAAGAAATAGTAACTTAAAGAGCCAAAGGAGAAGGTAGAGAGGGATTAAAACCATGATATTGGTGCCCATTCTCTTTTGCAGGCCAGTCATGGGTATATTTATTATTTCTTTCACAAATTTCACATTGTTAATGATGTTTGTCATAATGTCCAGCTGAGTGAATGGTCTGTACAGACTATAGAAAAAGTCCACCTAGATTTAAATATTTATAAATTGCATCTTGCTGCCAAGATATATCCTCATGTTCATTAATAAGCCCTTAACAATTACTTTGAGACTTTTTTTTTCTTGTGGCCACATATTTATTGGTAAAAAAAGAAATATTTTAAGAATCAATTCTCTGACAAGAATGAGAACCCTCAGAAATTATACAAGACAGCAATACTGAAAACTTCATTTCTGTTTCAAAGCTTAAGTGCCATTCAAATCTTACTATTTTGGGTTAAATATATGGAATTAAAACATTCAATGAATCCAAGTAGTGTTTCAAGATGCTTATCTAATATTAAGGTCGAAAGGAAATTTAGACAGCATCTACTCCAACTCCTTTCTTTGTCCAAAAAAAAAGAATAAATAAGGTCCAGAGAAGTTGTGACTTGCCCAAGTTCTCACAGTTAGTGGTACAGTTGGTAACAGAATTCTCCTTTCTTGTGTGCGAGTTAAATGTCTTTCCATCAGATCTCCAAATTTTTTTTTCACTTCACTGCAAAATGTAGGTTTGAATAGAATATAAATATTTAATTCATTTATAATATTGGAGTAACATTTGCATAAAAATCAGTACCCAAACAAAATATTTCAACTTATATTGAATAATATGAGTTCTTAATATTTTCCCTAGTAAAAATAACATTATTGCTATCACTAATTAATTATTGTGTTTTCTAACTCTGTATAATTCCCTGGTTGTTCTAAATCAAATCCTCAGGGCTACAATTAATGAATTTATGATTATCAGAACTCATCAAAACAAGCTATTTCTCAATAATTACACAAATAAAAGCCTTGTGTGCATATGACCTATAAGCTTAACATTTGAGACTGTTACTTTTTAATATGACATGTTAAGTTCTAAATGAATACCCCACCTTCTGACTATGTAGAATACTTTTATGTTTTCTTAGAACAGTCCCACTGTATGCTATGAATCAAAGATAATTTAACATACCATGCATCACATAAAAACATTTTATTTGGTAGAACACAACATAGTGAAAAGAACCAAAATAATTGATGCTTGTACTTTAAATTTGTTCATAAGCTACAAAACACAGACATGAGGGCTTCAGATGCTTACAATGAGATATGATGTCTAGATATTACAAATGTTCCCCAAGTTCTGTTACACTTTTATATATTTTTTCTCATTTTAATAAGGGTTTAGTAACCAATTCCATTACCACTCATTTGTCTTCTTATTCTGAATTCAGCTGTCAAATTAATCTATCTAAACCAAGTTTTCAAGATACTACTTTTAATTACTCCTCAACATCTAAATTGAAATATTTCTGCAATCTTTCCCAACCCGGCCTGCCCTAGCTTTACTCCTGCTTCAACACCATAAAGTCCAATGCATTTCCAGAACTGTCCAAGGGAGGGTTCCTTTATTTACAAATAAGGAGCATTGACTTCCTTGCTATCCCTTCAACAGCCATGCAGAACTCATGATATCTCAGGTAACTAACAGGAACCAGTAAGAATACTGGAAAAGAGTGACATCATAGGAATGGTGGCAACGAGGTGGTCTTCTTGAGTTCTCCTCTGGAACTTACCACAAATTGAACATCTATAACACATCAAAGGACTTTCTGCTCATCACACAGAACAGCTAAGAGAAGTCTACAAGGATTACCTGAAGGTGGGCAAATTAGGTGAGCAGAGGAAGAGGGAAGGGAGCGGTGCAGAGATGCCAGGACATGGGGGCCTCAGAGCACAGAACAGAGATCACAAGAGCCAGGAGGTGGGCTCTTCCCCTGCATCCCACAGCTGATCTCTCCTGCCAAGAGAGCAGCATATCCAGTATTTGAGGCAGTAACCTCACTTGAGATCTCCAGCTGTGCCCTAGGTCGGACAAAAGAAAAAAAAGGCAAACTCCATACCTGGGCCCCTCCCCCTACTCTCCCACAGCAAACCTACCGCACCATTCCAGAGTCTCAAACTGGTCCCTGAACAGAAAAGTAGTGTCACATTACAGAGGAGCTGTAGTGCTCAGGACCCAGAAAAAAGCCGCTTTACAGCTGTGACCCAGGGAAGAGGCTGGGAAGAGTGTGACACTACTGGGCTGGAGACAGAAGACACCTCACTTCCCTGCCCCCACCTTTTCTGGGCTGCAACCCAGGACTATTACAGCTACAGAGACACATGCAGAGGTCAACAGCAGGTGGCAGAGGCAGCTTTGGGCTTTCAGCAGCTCAGAAGTCTCATGCCCTCCACACTCCCTGACGGATGAAGTGCCCTAAGACTCAGGAGACCTGGGCACAGGGAATAAACCCACCTCCCATTGGCTGGCTCTGGTGTTCTCAGAGCATGCTATGTGCAGGCAAGAGCAGAAACTGCACTGACTTTGTAAAAACTACCACCCACACCCCTTGGCCCCACTCAACTAGAACTGAAATGCCAGGGACCCTCTGGGTACCAGGTGACTGGCTCTGCCTCCACAAGGTGCAGAGGATTCTTTGTACAGCAGAGAACAACCTGGAGATTGTTTGATGGGCTTAAGCCGAGACTGGTGCTGCTTTTTTTTTTTTTTTTTTTTTTGCCTGTGTTGAGTGTGGGTTATTGGTTGTTTTTACATGTGAGTGTATTTGTTTTTTTCATTTTTGTTGTTGTTGCTGTTGTTTTGTTTGGTTCTGAAATTGCCCTATACCAGGGCCCAGCACAAGAAGCAAAAGATTCCACACACCCAGAGGCCAACTCCAGACCAAACCAGAGTATTACCAATTTGACCTACAAGTGACACACCCAGAGATAATTCTCTATAGGCATGAGAGCCCATAGGGGCCAAGCCTCATCTGAGGGGTCAACCCTCACACAGCAGTTCATACGCTGTGGGCATCGCCAATTCTCACAGCTAGTAAGCCTAGGAGTCAATGCCTCCTACTGACAAGCCCAAAACAATTAAAGCTCAACTTTAATAGGAGAATGCACACAACACAAGGGTCACATCTGGAACACAGGCACAGGAGAATAGGGAGGCAGTGCAATTCATACATCACATCATAGGAATACCAGAAGGTGAAGAGAGGGAGCAAGGCATCGAAAATATATTTGAAGTAATAATGACCTGGTGAAGGAAACTGACATACAAACCCAAGAAGTGCAGGCCCACACCAAGACACATTATAGTTAAAATGGCGAAGTTTAAAGACCCATCACCCAGAGTGACCCTCTTCTACAACAGCCAGGATTTAACCCTGAGCTTCCTGAATTCAAAGCCCATTTTCTTAACTATTAGCTTCAGCTTTCTTATCTGTTAAATAGGTGGCTACATGGTAAAAATGCAATGTTTGAGGTCCTTTCTAGCTCTGATGTTTTCTTTTGCATGTAAAACTATTCCTGTGTTAGTATCTTCTCAGTTTCTTCCACAGATCCCAGGACGGTTGGTTATTTGGAATCCAGAACAAAGTTCCCTAAAAAAATAAGCCTATGTTGGGTTTCTCGGCATCTATTGGAAATTCGTAACCCATCAGAGGCCTAAAACAAAGCTCCATCAACCCCAATTCTAAACCCTTAGTAGGAACTTCCTAGGGTGTGGTCCATCAGAGTGGCTGACCCACCATCATGCCCCACCCACTCTCCTCCCTGTGTCCTCTGTCATAGGGTCATCAACTATCCCAGTATTCCAGGGACTTAGGTGTTTTGGGGGGCACAATAGTTTCAATTCTAAAACCAGGATGGTCCTGGGCATACTAGGACAAGTTGGTCACCCCACTTGGTGATGAGCCTACAGCAGTGTCCCCAGCTAGGTGTCAGGCAGATTTGGACTTACTGGAGTGGGTCTGCAGGCAGAAGACAAATGAACTGAAGGAACTGTTTTTTTCCCCTGATTCTATGAGACACAGAGGCACAAGTCATCTTGCTTTGGAGTCTAGTGACAAGCCCAGCACAGACATGAGGGCAACAGGCTTGTCTTTTCTTTCGGCTGAACATGGCCTGGCCACAGCCCAGTGAGCCTGGCAGGACCGGCAGCACCGTGAGGCCTGGCAGCTTCAGTCCTAAGAGGCCTGAGGAGTCTCTGCTCTCAAAACCAGCTCTCTGAAGGCAGACGCAAGGCCTCATCCTTGACTTCTCCTTAACTCTCACTTACAGGCAGTTTGGAGTTCTGTGGAGTCTGTTGCCAGGATGTCTCTGTAGTGTTTCCCATCTTCATCCTGACCACTGCCAGGAACAGGCAGAGAACAAGTTTCTTTTTTTAAAATTTATTTTTTAAATTTATTGGGGTGACAAGTGTTAGTAAAATTACATAGATTTCAGGTGTACAATTCTGTATTACATCATCTATAAATCCCATTGTGTGTTCACCACCCAGAGTCAGTTCTCCTTCCATCACCATATATTTATCCTAGCTCCTGGTGAATAGCAGATTCATAGTACAGAATGAATGAAGGAATGAATGAATACATGGTCCCCCTTAATCCTAATGGCTGAGGAGTTCCCAGCAGAGAGCTGTGCTGGGGCTAAGACCTCAGGAGCAAAGAGGAAGAGGAGGGGGATCCAGGACTCTCCTGCTCTTTTTGTTCCCACAGATCCTGAACCTGGCTAGCTGAAACAGGGGTTTGTATGTAGAACTGAGGTATGGCAGGGAGGCCAGCACAACCCGCCAGAACGGAAGTGAGAAAGAAGACTGAGGACTTGATGTTGTTGCATATCAAAACAAACCCCATTACAGATCTGTGGATGATCTGTTCTTTCTGGGAGACTGGGTAGGTTAGGAGGAGGGGGAAGGCTGCCAAAGAGGGAAGACAGAAGGGTCAGACACTGGGAAAGTGACCTCCAATACTGTGGGAGGAGCTAGCCTGGATCCCAGAGGTCATTGGATTCCTCCAGGGCTGTGTGGGAAGCTGCCCTACTGTCCCCTCCCCACCCCCCACTGGCCTTATCCAGAGGCCCAGCAGCTACCGCAGTATCTCTTAATCTCACTACAGTTCTGTGAGCTATGGCTGTGTGATCCCCAATTACAGGTGAGGAAGCCTTCTTTCCCGCCTTCTTTTGATGTATTCAAATATGTTTTAGAATTCCACTGTAATTTATTTTTCAGTTCTGCATAGTTTTAGTGGTTTATCTAGAGGTCACAATTTATATCTGCTATAGACTGAATGTTTCTGTCCCCCCTTCCCTAATTCATAGGTTGAAATCCTAACCCCAAGGTGAAGGTATTAGGTCATCACTCCTTGGGGAGGTGATTAGGTCATTAATAAGATTGGTGTCCTTATAAGAGAGGCTCCGGAGAGACGCCCAGACCCTTCCACTACGTGAGGACAGAGCTGGAAGGCACCATCTATGAACCATAAAGCAGGCCTTCACCAGACAATTTGCCAACACCTTGATCTTGGACTTTCCATCCTCCAGAACTGTGAGAAATACATTTATGTTGTTTATAAGCCACCCAGTCTCTGGTGTTTTGTTATAGCAGCCAAAAAAGACTAAGCCAATATCCTTACTTTTTCACAGTCTGCTGAGAGTTAATATTGCACCATTTCATGTTTCCAACTATTTACTATCACTATCATTTACCACCCTCCTGTCCTTTATAAAACAAAACAAAACAAAACAAACAAACAAAAAACAAAAACAAAAATAAATCTAGAGAGACAAGTTAGAAGGCTCTTTCAGGAAAAAAATGATATTGGGAAAATATTTCTAGTTCTTAATATTTTTTACAGATTTTTTTTACAGATTTTTATTAAAACAGAGCTAACATACAATATTATGTTAGGTTCAGGTGTACACCATAGTTATTTAACATTTATATACTTAAAAAGGTGATCATACCATGGTAAGTCCAGCAACCATCTGACACTATACCACACTACAACAGTAGATTACATTTCCTATGTTACATCTCCATGACTTATTTGTTTCATACATGGAAATTTTAACCTCTAATTCCCCTTCATCTTTCTCCCATGCTTTTTTTCACTTTTCAATTACAGTTAACATTCAATATTATTTTATATTAGATTCAGGTTACAGCATAGGAGTTAGATTTTTATGTAATTTGCAATGTGATATCCCCGACTAGTCTAGTACCCACCTGACACTATACATACTTATTACCATATTATTGACTATATTCCCTACAATGTACTTTACATCACCATGATGATATTGCAACTACCAATTTGTACTTATCGATGTCTTTATGTTTTCCACCCTGCCTCACAAAGCCCCTTCCATCTGGCAACCACCAGCTTTATACTGCATCTATGAGTCTGTTTCTGTTTTGGTGGTTCATTGATTTTGTTCTTCAGATTCCACATATAAGTGAGATCATATGATAATTATCTTTCTCTGTCTGACTTATTTCACTTAGCATAGTACCTTGCAAGTCCATCCATGTTGCCGCACATGGTAAGATTTCATTCATTTTTATGGCCGAGTAATATTCCATTGCATATATGAACCACCTCTTCTTTACTCAATCATCTGTCTATTCATGGGCACTTAGGTTGCTTCCATATATTGGCTATTGAAGATAAAACTCCAATGCAATCAGAATAGCATATGCTTTTCCACATGACTACATAGAGCAGTTAGGCCACAATTGTCATTAATAGTGGTAAAGTGGTGAAGATCCTGAATGTCTATATAATATATCAGAGGAATTTAATACAAAATTTCAAATATTTTCTCCTTAAAATGAAGTAACATTTTCCCATGTTATTAAAAGTCATGTTATCATTTTCCTTTTTAGGTTTCAATTATATAATTTTTCATTAGTTTCAGGTGTATATCATGGAGGCCATACATTTATATACTTTTTGAAGTGATTCCCCCAATTGGTCTAGTAACCACCTGGCACTATACATAGTTATCACAATATTATTGATTATATGCCCCATGCTGTACTTTACTTCCCTGTGACTATTTTATAACTACCAATTTTTACTTCTTAATCTCTACTCCTTTCTCACCCAGCTCCCAGCTCTCCTCCTAAGTGGCAACTATCAGTTTGTTCTCTGTATCTATGAGTTGGTTTCGATTTCATGTGTTCATTTATTTTGTTTTTTAGCTTGCACATATAAGTGAGATCATATGGTATTTATCTTTCTAGGTCTTATTTCACTTAGTATAATACCCTCCAGGTCAATCCATGTTGTTGCAAATAGTAAAATTTCATTTTTTGTGTGTGTGTGATATTCCATTGTTTATATGTACCAATTCTTCTTTATCCAATTGTCAATTGATTAGAACTTGGGTTGCTTCCACATCTTGGCTATTGTAAATAGTGCTGCAATGAGCATATGGGTACATACATGTTTTCGAACTGGCATTTTGGATAACCTTGGATAGTTACTCAGAAATTGAATTGCTGGAACATAAGGTAGTTCTATTTCAATTTTCTTTCTAATTAGGGTAATTTATTAAGGATTTGTCAGTGGAAGGTAAATAATTGCTTTTTGTAAATGTTCTATCACGTAAGAAGTGATGTTGACTTAAAGTTCCTTATTTATTTTTTTAATTATACATTGGTTGCCTCAATACACTAATATTTTTCTGAATGTTTTTTAAGGAACCTCCATACTGTTTTCCATAATGGCTATACCACTTTACATTCCCACTAACAATGTGTGAAGGTGCCTTTCTCTCCACTGTCTTTCCAACATTTACTATTTCTCTTGTTGAATATAGCCATTCTATCAGGTGTGAGGGGATATCTCATTGTGGTTTTGATTTACATTTCCCTAATAGCTAGTGAAGTTAAGCATTTTTTCATATATCTGTTGGCCGTTTATATGTCTTCTTGGGAGAAGTGTCTTTTCAGGTCCTCTGACCATTTTATAATTGGATTGTTTATTTTTCTGTTGTTGAGTTGTAGGAGTTCTTCATATGTGTTATTTATTAGCACCTTCTCAGAGGGATTGTTTGCAAATATCTTCTCTCATTCGATTGGTCGCCTCCTTGCTTTGTTGATGATTTCTTTTGTTGTACAGAAGCTTTTTAGTTTGATAGTCCCATTCAGATAATTTTGTTTTCACTTCCCTTGCCTTTGAGGTCAAATTCATGAAATCCTCTTTGAATGCAAGGTCTATAAATTTAGTACCTATGTTTTCTTCTTTGCAGTGTATTGTTTCAGGTCCTACATTTAGATCTTTGATGCATTTTGAGTTAATTTTGGTATATGGTGAAAGATAACAGTCCAATTTCATTCTTTTGCAACGTGGCTTTACAATTCTGCCAGCACCATTTATTGAAGAAGCTCTCTTTTCTCAATTGTATGGTTTTGGCTCCTTTGTCAAAAATTATCTGCCAATATATATGTGGGTTTATTTCTGAGTTTTCAATTCTATTTCATTGGTCTGGTGTCTGTTTCTCTGCCAGTGTCATTCTGATTTAATTATTGTCACTTTGTAGTACATACTGAAGTCAGGAAGTGTGATACTGCCAGCCTTGTTCTGTTTTTCTTCAGATTACTTTGGCTATTAAGGGTCTTTTGTGGTTTCATACAGATCTGATGACTTTTTGTTCTATTTCTTGAAAAACACACCAAGTGATTTTGATGGGGATGGAATTAAATCTGTATATTGCTTTGGGTAATATGGACATTTTTACTATGTTCATTCTTATCATCTATGAACACAGAATATCTTTCCATTTCTTTTTGTCTTCTTCAATTTATTTTAATAATGTCATCACTTTCAGTGCATAGTTCCTTCACATTTTTTGTGAAATTTATTCCAAGGTATCTTATTTGTTGTTGTTGTTGTTGATGATGATGTTGTGGCAATTGCAAAAGGAATTTTTTTTTTCATTTCTTTCTCTGAAATTTCATTATTAGCATATAGGAATGCAATGGATTTTTGTACATTGATTTCATAACTGGCAACTTTATTGTATTCATTTATTGTTTTCTATATAAAGAATCATGCCATTTTCTAAAAGGAACAATTTGACTTCTTCATTCCCAAGTTAGATACATTTTATATGCTTTACTTTCCTGATTGCTCTGCCTAGGACCTTCTATACTATGTTGAATAACAGCAGTAGTAGGGACATGCCTGTCTTGTTCCTCATTTTAGAGGAAAAACTTTCAGTCTTTCACTAAGTATATGATATTAGCTGAGGAGTTGTCATATATGGCCTTTATTACGTTGAGGTGCATCCATTCTATACCAATTTTATCAAGCATTTTAATCATAAACGGATGTTATATCTTGTCAAATACTTTTTTGCATCTATTAATACATTCATATAATTTTTTATCTTTTATTATGTTTACATACTGTATCACATTGATCTATTTGTGTATTTTGAACCACACTTGTGCTCCTTGAATGAATCCCACTTCATTGTAATGTGTAATCCTTTTTAATGTTTTTTTTTTTTAAATTAAACTTATTGGGGTGACAATTGTTAGTAAAATTCCATAGATTTCAGGTGTACAATTCTGTATTACATTATCTATAAATCCCATTGTGTGTTCATCACCCAGAGTCAGTTCTCCTTCCATCACCATATATTCGATCCCCCTAACCCTCATCTCCCACCCCACAGCCCCCGCCCCCCTTACCCTCTGGCAACCACTAAACTATTGTCTGTGTCTATGAGTTTCTGTTTCTCATTTGCTTGTCTTGTCCTTTTGTTGTTTTTGGTTTATATACCACATATCAGTGAAATCACATGGTTCTCTGCTTTTTCTGTCTGACTTGTTTCGCTCAGCATTACTCTCTCAAGATCCATCCATGTTGTCACAAATGTTCCTATATCATCTTTTCTTACTGCGAATAGTATTCCATTGTGTATATATACCACAACTTCTTTATCCATTCATCTATCGAAGGACATTTTGGTTGTTTCCATGTCTTGGCCACCATAAACAAAGCTGCAATGAACATTGGAGCACACGTGTCTTTATCTCTAAATGTTTTCAGATTTTTGGGTAGATACCCAGGAGAGGGATTGCTGGGTCATATGGCAATTCTATTCGTAATTCTTTGAGGAACCTCCACACTGCCTTCCATAACGGCTGCACCAGTCTGCATTCCCACCAACAGTGTATGGGGGTTCCTTTTTCTCCACAGCCTCTCCAACATTTGTTACTATTTGTCTTGTTGATGATAGCCATTCTGACTGGGGTGAGGTGATATCTCATTGTGGTTTTGATTTGCATTTCTCTGATGATTAGTGATGTTGAGCATTTTTTCATATGTCTGTTTGCCATTTGTATGTCCTCTTTGGAGAAATGTATCTTCAAGTCCTCTGCCCATTTTTCAATTGGGTTGTTTGTTTTGTTGTTGTTGAGTTGCATGAGTTCCTTGTATATTCTGGATACTAGCCCCTTATCGGAGGCACTGTTTGCAAAAATCTTCTCCCATTCAGTTGGTGGCCTCTTTATTTTGTCAATGGTTTCTTTTGCTGTGCAGAAGCTTTTAAGTTTCATATAGTCCCATTCGTTTATTTTAGCTTTTACTTCCATTGCCTTTGGAGTCAAGTTCATAAAATGCTCTTTGAACCCAAGGTCCATAAGTTTAGTACCTATGTTTTCTTCTATGCAGTTTATTGTGTCAGGTCTTATGCTTAAGTCTTTGATCCATTTTGAATTAACTTTGGTACATGGTGACAAATAGCAGTCCAGTTTCATTCTTTTGCGTGGCTATCCAATTCTCCCAGCACCATTTATTGAAGAGGCTGTCTTTGCTCCATTGTATGTTTTAGCTTCTTTGTCAAAAATTATCTGTCCATATTTATGTGGTTTTATTTCTGGGTTCTCAATTCTATTCCATTGGTCTATGTGTCTGTTTTTCTGCCAATACCATGCTGTTTTGATTATTGTAGCCCTGTAGTACAAGCCAAAGTCAGGAAGTGTGATACCTCCATTATTGTTCTTTTTCTTAAGATTGCTTTGGCTATTCAGGGTCTTTTGTGGTTCCAAACAAATCTGATGATTTTTTGTTCTATTTCTTTAAAATATGCCATTGGGATTTTGATGGGGATTGCATTGAATCTGTATATTGCTTTGGGTAATATGGCCATTTTAACTATGTTGATTCTTCCAATCCATGAGCACGGAATGTCTTTCCATTTCTTTGTGTCTTCTTCAATTTCTTTCAAAAATGTCTTATAGTTTTCAGCATATAGGTCTTTCACATCCTTGGTTAAGTTTATTCCTAGGTATTTTATTCTTTTTGCTGCAATTGCAAAAGGAATTGTTTTTGTATTTCTTTTCTGAGATTTCATTGTTAGTATATAGGAAGGCAATGGACTTTTGTGCGTTGATTTTGTAGCCAGCAACTTTACTGTATTCGTTGATTGTTTCTAATAGCTTTTTGGTGGAGTCTTTAGGGTTTTCTATATATAGCATCATGTCATCTGCAAGAGTGATAATTTAACTTCTTCATTCCCAATTTGGATGCCTTTTATTTCTTTCTCTTGCCTGATTGCTCTGGCAAGGACTTTAACACTATGTTGAAAAGCAGAGGTGATAGGGGACATCCTGTCGTGTTCCTGAACGTAGAGCAAAGGGCTTCAGTTTTTCTCCATTAATTATGAGATTAGCAGAGGGCTTGTCATATATGGCCTTTATTATGTTAAGGTATTTTCCTTCTATACCCATTTTATTAAGTGTTTTAATCATAAATGGATGTTGTATCTTGTCAAATGCTTTTCTGCATCAATTGATATAATCATATGATTTTTGTCCTTTATTTTGTTTATGTGATGTATCACATTGATGGATTTGTATGTTGAACCATCCTTGTGCCCGAGGATGAACCCCACTTGGTCGTGATGAATAATCTTTTTAATGCATTGTTGTATTCGATTTGCTAGAATTTTATTTAGGATTTTTGCATCGGTATTCATCAGAGATATTGGTCTGTAGTTTTCTTTTTTGTGCTGTCCTTACCAGGTTTTGGTATCAGGGTAATGTTGGCCTCATAAAATGAGTTAGGGAGTACTGTCTCTTCTTCAATTTTTGGAAGAGTTTGTGCAGAATTGGTATTAGATCCTCTTTGAAGGTTTGGTAGAATTCACTAGTGAAGCCATCTGGTCCCGGACTTTTGCTTTTGGGAAGGTTTTGGATGACTGATTCAATTTAGTTACTGGTGATCGGTCTGTTTAGATTTTCCAGTTCTTCATGGTTCAGCCTTGGAAGGCTATATGTTTCTAAGAACTTGTCCATTTCTTCTAGGTTGTTGAATTTGGTGGCATATAGTCCTTCATAGTATTCTTGGATGATCCTTTGTATTTCTGTGGTGTCCGTGATAACTTCCCTTTTACGTTTCTGATTTTGTTAATCAGTGTCTTCTCTCTTTTATCTTAGTAAGTCTAGCCAAGGGTTTGTCAATTTTGTTAATCTTTTCAAAGAACCAGCTCTTTGTCACATTAATTTTTCTATTGTCTTTTTGTTCTCTATTTCATTTAGTTCTGCTCTAATTTTTGTTATTTCCTTTCTTCTGCTGACCTTGGGTTTTACTTGTTCTTCTTTTCTAGTTCTTTAAGGTGTAACATGAGGTTATTTATTTGGGAGTTTTCTTGTTTCTTGAGATAGGCCTGTAATGAGATAAATTTCCCTCTTAAAACTGCTTTCGCTGCATCCCAAAAATTTTGGTAGGATGTATTTTCATTGTCATTTGTTTCTATGTATCTTTTGATCTCTCCTCTAATTTCTTCTTTGACCCAGTCCTTCTTTAAAAGTATGTTGTTTAATCTCCATGTATTTGTGTTTTTCCGCTTTCTTTTTACAGTTGATATCCAATTTCAAAGCCTTGTGATCAGAGAATATGCATGGTATGATTTCAATCTTCTTAAATTTGTTGAGACTGATTTTATGTCCCAATATATGGTCTATCCTTGAGAATGTTCCATGTACACTAGAAAAGAATGTATAGTCTGATGTTTTAGGATGAAGTGCTCTATAAATGTCAATTATGTCCATTTCATCTAATGTGTCATTTAGGGCTACTATTTCGTTATTTATTTTCTGTTTGGATGATCTATCCATAGCTGTCAATGATGTATTTAAGTCCCCTAGTATAATTGCGTTTTGGTCAATTTCTCCCTTTAGTTCTGTTAGTAGTTGCTTGGTGTATTTGGTGCTCCCTGATTGGGGGCATAAATATTGATGACTGTTATGTCTTCTTGTTGTACAGTCCCTTCACCATTATGAAATGTCCATCTTTGTCTCTTGTTATCTTTTTCACCTTGAAGTCTGTTTCATCTGATATCATTATGGCTACACCTGATTTTCTCTGGGTACCATTTGCTTGGAGTGTCAATTTCCACCCTTTCACTTTGAGTCTATGCTTGTCCTTGTAGCTGAGATGTGTCTCTTGGAGACAGCATATGGTTGGGTTTAGTTTTTTGATCCAATCTGCTACTCTGTGCCTTTTTATTGGTGAGTTCAGTCCATTTACATTTAGGGTGATTATTGATATGTGAGGATTTCCTGTCATTCTATCTTTAGTTTTCTGGTATGGCTGTGTCTCCATTGTTTCTTTGCCTTTTTGTTGTTGTCTATTATTTCTGTGTGGTGGTATTCTATGATGTTTCCCTCTGTTTCTTCTTTTATTTCAGTATATATTTCAATTCTGGATTTATTTTGAGTGGTTACCCTTAAGTTTATGTAAAAGAAAGTTTGATATTTAGAGTATTCCATTTTCTTCAGCATGCTTACTTTCTCCATTCCCATATTCGGTTCAGGCCTTTACTCTCCCCTTTTTGAGTTTTGGTTGCCACAAATTGTCCCTGTTGATGGTGGTCGAATAGCCTCCTTTAGTATTTCTTGTAGTGCAGGTCGTGTATTAGAAAATTCCCTCAGCTTCTGTATGTCTGGAAAGGTCTTTATTCCTCCTTCATATCTAAAGGATATCTTTGCTGGATATATTATTCTTGGCTCATGATTTCTCTCTTTCAATAGTTTGAATATTTGGTTCCACTCCCTCCTGGCTTGTAGAGTTTCTGCTGAAAAATCTGATGATAATCTAATGGGCTTTCCTTTGTAAGTCACCGTCTTCTTTTCCCTGGCTGCCTTGAGGATTCTTTCTTTGTCGTTGATTTTAGACAGCTTCAATACAATGTGCCTTGGAGAAGGCCTGTTGGGATTGAGGTAACTAGGTGTTCTATTTGCTTCTTGGATTCGAGGGTCCAGTTCTGTCCACAAATTTGGGAAGTTCTCATCGACAATTTGTTTGAATATATTCTCTGTTCCCTTCTCTCTTTCTTCTCCTTCTGGTATGCCCATTATTCTTATATTGCTCTTTCTGATGGAGTCAGAAAGTTCTTGTAGAGTTCTTTCATTTCTTTTAAGTCTCAAGTCTCTTTCTTCTTCTATCTGTGTCATTTCCAGGTTTCTATCTTCGATGTCACTGATTCTTTCCTCCATCTGGTCAACTCTACTACCTAAGCTGGTTATTTCATTCTTAATTTCTTCTATTGAGTTCTTAATCTCCAGAAATTCTATTTGGTTCTTTTTTAAAATTTCAATCTCTTTCGTAAAATGCTCATGCTGTTCTTTGTTTGAGTTTCTGAGTTCATTTAACTGCCTATCTGTGTTTTCTTGTATCTCGTTGAGTTTTTTCAGAACTGCAATCTTGAATTCTCTGTCACTTAAGTCACATATTTCTGTATCTTTAAGTGCCTTCTCTGGAGATTTTTCACTTTCTTTCTGAGCTATCTTGTTGCCTTGGTTATTCATGGCGATTACTGGTTTACTATTTCTCTTCCTAGACATCTACAGGAGTGACTTCTGCAACAGGTTGATAGAAAGCGATCTTTCTTTTGTTTGCCAGTACTTGTTGGTAGAATGTTTTATTATTTCTCCAACTGCAACTTATTTTTCTTCTCCCACACGGTAGTGCTATGTTTTCTCTGCACTATTTCAACTTCTCACACAATGGGGGCATTCCCTGGGAGACGCGTTTCTCCTCTGTTTATAGTTTGTCTAGGTCACAGGGCGCAGTGTCCCGGTGGGTATGCGGAGAGCTTTTGATGTTCCAAAGCTCTTTCAGCTCCTGATTCAGAGCCCGTATGTTTCAGCAGTTCTGTTTACTCCTGCAGGGATCCGCCCAGATAGGTGGGGTCAGGGGCGTGGTGAGTTGTGAGAGGTGGCCCAGAGCAATGGCAGCGACCACCACCACAGCTTGTCCTGCTTCCACAGCTCTGTCCCCTTTGCTGGAACTAGTTGGGCTGTGAATTTGTGTTTGCGGTCCAAAGTTCTCAAAATAGCACATTTTCTGTTTTTTGATCTGACACTGCTACTGTTTCGCTTCTAGCACTGGGCAGGTAGGGGCGGGGTGAGCTCTGGGAGGGGGCGGCTAGTCTCAGTGCATAAAGCTCCGTTCTCTGCTCGGCAGTGCGGGCTTAAACCACCGTTTTCAGCCTTTTTCCCTCAGTCTTTACTCCGAGGTCTCTGCCGTGTGCGTTGTGTTCAGCCGTGTTATATGCTGCCCCCTCAGCCCTGTGGAGCCCTGGCGGAGCCCTAGCAGTCCGAGTTCTTCCCTCTCCCGCAGCTGCGGTAGTTCCCGGAAGCAGCGAGCTCGGAGCACTGAGCTAGGTCTGCGTCCTGCGCCCGCGCGGCTCCGTCTCCGCGCACTTCTCCCTTTCCTCCTCCCTCCACTGGCGCGAATCTCCCACCTGTAGGTGATTTCAGTCGGTAGTGGGCCTCTTCGTCTTGCCTGTCTGCTGTGCAGGGAGTCCTTTGTGGAGTTTTTGTTGTTCGATTCTTTGTAAATTCCAGGGGAGCTTTACAGAGGCTCACCTCAGTCCGCCATTTTTCCGGAAAACCCGTTTTGTTTTGTTTTTCTGAAATTTTGTTTAGGATTTTTGCATCTGGATTCATCTAATGTATTGGTCTGTAGTTTTCTTTCTTTTTGTTACCTTTACCAGGTTTTGTGTCAGGTTAATGTTGGCCTCATAAAATCAGTTAGGAAGCATCAACTCTTCTTCAATTTTTTGGAAGAGTTTGAGGAGGGCAGGTATTAGATCCTCTTTGAAGGTTTGGTAGGATTCATTAGTGAAGCCATCTGGTCCTGGACTTTTGCTTTTGGGAAGGCTTTGGATGATTGATTCAATTTCCTTACTGTTGATCAGTCTATTTAGGTTTTCCAGTTCTTTTTGATTCAGTCTAAGAAGGTTATATATTTCTAAGAACTTGTCCAGTTTTTCTAGGTTATTGAATTTGGTGGCCTGTAGTCTTTATTAGTATTCTTGAATGATCCTTTGTATTTCTGTGGTATCTGTCGTAGCTTTCCCTCTTTCATTTCTCATTTTGTTTATTTGTGTCTTTTCTCTTTTTTCTTTAGTGAGTCTAGCCAAGGGTTTGTCAATTTTCTTAATCTTTTCAAAGAACCATCTCTTTGTTGCATTAATTATTTCTATGGCCTTTTTATCCTCTACTTCCTATAGTTCTACTCTAATTTTTATTATTTCCTTGCTTTTGCTGACTTTGGGTTTTATTTACTCATCTTTTTGCAGTTCTTTAAGATGTACCGTCACACTGTTTATTTGGGATTTTTCTTGCTTCTTAAGGTAAACCTGTAACGATATAAATTTATCTATTAATAGCACTTTCACCACATCCCAATAATTTTGATATGATGTATTTTCATTGTCATTTGTTTCTATGTATCTTTTGATCTCTCTTTTTATTCCTTCTTTGACCCAGACATTCTTTACTAGCATATTGTTTAATCTCCACGTACTTGTGACTTTTACTGGTATCTTTTTGCATTTGATCTCCTATTTCAAAGCCTTGTGATGAGGGAATATGCTTGGCATGATTTCAATCTTCTTAAATTTGCTGAGGCTAGCTTTGTGTCCCAACATAAGGTCTATGTTTGAGAATGTTCCATGTGCACTAGAAAAGAATAGTCTGGTGTTCTAGGATGAAAGGCTTTGCAATGTCAATTGTATCTATTTTGTCTAATGTATTATTTAAGGCTCATATTTCCTTATTGAATTTTTGGATTACTATCCATAACTATCAGTGGTATATTTAGGTTCTCTACTATAATTGTGCTTTTATCAGATTCTCCATTTAGTTCTGTTCATGGTTGCTTTACATGTTTTTGTGCTCCTTAATTAGGAGCATATATATTAATGAGTATTATGTCTTTTTGCTGCATTGTCCCCTTTATCATTATGAAATGTCCATTTTAATCACTTGTTATCTTTTTTTATCCTGAAGTCTGTTTTGTCAAGTAGAAGTATGGCTACACTGACTTTTTTCTGGACGCCATTTGCTTGGACTATCATTTTCCACCCTTTCACTTTGAGTCTATATTTCTACTTGTAGCTAAGATGTGTCTGTTGGAGGCAGCATATGGTTTGGTTCTCGTTTTTTGATCCAGTTTGCGTGTCTGTGCCTTTGTATTGGTGATTTCAGTTCATTTAAGTTTAAGGTGATTATGGATAGATGAGGATTTCCTATAGCCATTTTATCTTTTGTTTTCTGGTATCTCTAAATCTCCATTGTTTCTTTGCCCTTTTGTCTCTGTCTGTTCTTTCAGTTTTGTGGTATTCTATTATTTTTTCCTGTTTCCTATTTTTTTTTAATGTTATGTGACTCATTTCTGAGTTTTTTTTTTTTGTAGTGGTTACCATTAAGTTTGTGTAAAAGTAAGTTTCATATATAGAATAGTCCTTTTTATCCATTCCCTTTTTCAAATGAGACCTTTCTACCTCCCCTTTTTATGTTTTTGTTGGCACAAATCACCCCTATTTATACTGTGAGTTTATTTTTGTAGTAGCAAATTGTCTCCTTTGCTTTTTCTTGTTTTTAGTATTTTTATCTTCTTTACCCTTTATGTTATGTTTAAGTGCATAATGCCTTATTCTGTATAGGGGTTGCCATTTCCTGTTTCTGTCTGTCTGTTAGTTATCTTGTTCCTGGTTTTGTATCCTTTTGTCTTTTTGTTTCAGGTTGAGTAACCTCCTTTAGTGTTTCCTGTAATGTAGGCCTTGTGGAGCAATATTCCCTCAGCCTCTGAATACCTGTAAATATCTTTATTCCTCCTTTATATCTAAAGGACAACTTTGCTTGATATATTGTTCTTAGCTGGTAATTTCTCTGATTCAAAAGTTTTAATATTTGATTCCACTCTTTTCTGGCTTGTAGTGTTTCTGCTGAAAAGTCTGACAATAATCTAATGGGCTTTCTTTTGTAAGTTACTGTCTCTTTTTGTCTGGCAGCCATGATAATTTTTTCTTTTTCATTGATTTTTGGCAACTTCAATATGATGTACCTTGAAGAAGGCCTGTTGAGATTGGGGTAATTAGGCATTTTGTTTGCTTCTTGGATTTGAGGATCCAGTTCTTTTAATAGATTTGGGAAGTCCTCACCAACTATTTGTTGTAATAGATTCTCTGTGCTTTTCTTCCTCTTTTCTCCTTCTGCTATACCCATGTATCTTGTATTTCCCATATTTTTATATATTCTGCTCTTTATCCCAACACTTCTACTGCTCTTTCTGATGGAATCAGATAGTTCTTGTAGAGTTCTTTCATTTCTTTTAAGTCTCAAGTCTCTCTCTTCTTCCATCTGTGTAATTTCCAGATTTCTATCTTATGTATCACTAATTATTTTGTCCATTTGGTTGTGTCTATTTCCTAAGCTGGCTATTTCATTCTTCATATTTTTTATTGAGTTTTTCAACTCCAAAATTTATTTGGTTCTTTTTTTTTTAATGTCAATCTCTTTGGTAAAATATTCATTTCATTCATTGATTTTATTTCTGAGTTCATTAAACTACCCACCTGAATTTTCTTGCATCTTATTGGGTTATTTTTAGAACTGCAATCTTGAAATCTCTGTCATTGAAGTCACATATTTCCATGTCTTTAAGTTCGTTTTCCGGAAATTTTTAATTTCCTTTCTGCACTGCCTTGTTAACTTGTTTATTCACTGTTTTTAATGAATCATTTCTTTTCCTGGGAATCTATAGGATTGGATTCTGTACCAAGATGATATAAGAGATCTTTATTTTGCTTTCCAGTAGTTGGCAGTGGAGCATTTTGCTTTCTTTATTGTGCAGTTCTGGCTTCGCATGGGGTGGGAGATTTTCTGGGAAGATGGGAGTCTCCTCTGTGACCAGGTTGCACAGTCTCAGTGCACCATCCCCATGGGAGGATGTGGTGGGTAATAGTATTCTGAGCCTCTGAAACCCCATTGTTGAACTTGCAGCCAGACGTTTTCACAAACTCAGCAGCACTGTGTACCTACAGTGCAATCAGCTGGGAAAGGTCATGGCATGGTGGGCTGGGAGAGGTGTCAGACATGTCTGTAGCCCTGCTCTCTTATGAGCACTGGCATCCACCATCTCACAGCTGCCTTGTCCCCACATTGCCTTCTCTGTTACTGGAATTAGCCTCACTGTGCATCTGCATCTCAAGGACTATCTCTCCAGTTGTCAGGGTTGTAGATATTCTGCTCTTTAATATGATACTGTTACCATTCTTTTTTTCTTTCTGTGGCCTGCTGCTAGCACTGGGAGGGTATAAGGGAGGGAGCTCTGGGAAATTAGGAGGAGGTGACCAGGCTCCTTGGCTGTTTTCTTCCTGACAGTGAGGGCTGTTACACCGCGTTTGTTGCACTTATGTATTAGGTCTTTGCCTTGAGCTCTTTGCCCTGATCACTGGGTTCAACCATATTACATGCTGATTCCCTCAGGTTGAATTGCTGGGGCCACAGAAAGTGTGCCTGTAGTCTCAATCCTGCCCTCTCCCAGGCCCGCAGTAAACTCCGGGCTGCATCCTGCAGCCCCTGTCTCTGCACTTCTCCCTTCCCCCCTTCCCTGTTTGCCCTGATTCACCCACCTTCAGATGTTTCTATAGGCAGGTCTCTCAGATGTGTTTGTGTGTGGTGTAGTGATTCCTTTGTTGAATTATACCTGCTCAGTTTGTTGTAACTTTCAGGGAAGATATCAAGGAGCACACCTCAGCTGCCATGTTTCTGGCATCACTCTATTTTAATTTTGGGGGGAATGTCCAAACTATTTTCCATAGAAGCTACAGCAATTTGCAATCCCACCAACAGTGCAGCAGGGTTCAGTTTTATCCACATCCTCACCAACAGTTGTTGTGTGTTGATTTATTGATGATGGTCATTCTGTCAGGTGTAAGGTGATATCTCATTGTGGTTTTAATTTGCATTATTCTGACGATTAGTGATGTTGAGTATCTTTTATGTCTTTATTGGCCTTCAGTATGAACTTTTGGATAAATGTCTATTCAGGTCCTCCGACCATTTTTTTAAAATTAATTAATTTATTCATTTATTATTATTAGTTTCAGGTTTACAAAACAATGTAATAGTTAGATATTCATCATTTATACCCCTCACGAAGTGATAACCCCCCTCCCCCAATCTATTACCCTTCTGACATCGCATACAGCCAGTTACATTTCCGTAGTCTCTATTCCTCGTGCTGTACTCCACTTCTTGTGATATATATATATATATATATATATATATATATATATATATATATATATATATTTATAGTTGACATTCATTATTATTCAGTTTCAGCTTCAGGTGTACAGTGCAGTGATCAAACATCTATACCATCCCTAAAGTGGTCTCCCTAATAAGACAAGTGTCCATCGGATACCCTACAAAATCTTGACAACCCCCAAACTGACTTTTGTATCCCCATGGCAATCTTGTGGTTACCAATTGTGCATTCTAATCCCCTCACCTTCTCCCTCATCTCACACCCCTTCCCATCTAACAAACCTCAGTTTTTCCCCTATATCTCTGAGATTATTTCTAATTAGTTCGTTCATTTATTCTATTCCTTAGATTCTACATATAAGTGAGGTCATATGGTATTTGACTTTCTCTGTCTGACTTATTTCACTTAGCATAATGTTCTCTAGGTCCATCCATATTGTTGCAAATGGTAAGATTTCATTTTTCTTTATGACCAAGTAATATTCCATTGTATAAATGTACTGCAGTTTCTCAATCCAGTCATCTACCGATGGACATTTTGTTGTTTCCATATCTTGGCTATTATAAATAGTGCTGCAATAAATATAGGGGTGCATAAATTTTTTTGAATTAGTGTTTTGGATTTCACTGGATAGATACCTAGGAGTTGAATTGCTGAGTCCTAAGGTAGTTCCATTTCCAGTTGTGTTTTTTTTTTAATTTTTTTATTAAATTTATTGGGGTGACAATTGTTAGTAAAATTACATAGATTTCAGGTGTACAATTCTGTATTACATCATCTATAAATCCCATTGTGTGTTCATCACCCAGAGTCAGTTCTCCTTCCATCACCATATATTCGATCCCCCTTACCCTCATCTCCCACCCCCCACCCCCCACCCCCCTTACCCTCTGGCAACCACTAAACTATTGTCTGTGTCTATGAGTTTCTGTTTCTCATTTGTCTGTCTTGTTCTTTTGTTGTTTTTGGTTTATATACCACATATCAGTGAAATCACATGGTTCTCTGCTTTTTCTGTCTGACTTGTTTCGCTCAGCATTACTCTCTCAAGATCCATCCATGTAAGAAAAGATGATATAGGAACATTTCCAGTTTTTTGAGATACCTCCATACTGAATTCCACAGGGGCTACACCAATCTGAAATCCCACCAGCAGTGCACGAGGAATCCCTTTTCTCCACATCCGTGTCAGCACTTGTTGTTTGTTTATTTATTGATGATAGCATTTTGACTGAGATGAGGTGGTATCTCATTGTGGGTTTTATTTGCATTTCTCTAATTAGTGACATTGAGCATTTTTTTCATATGTCTGTTTGCCCTCTTTAGAATGAATGCCCTCTTGTCTGTGTGTTTTCTTTAGAAAAATTGTTTCTTCATGTCCTCTGCCCATTTTTTAATTGGGTTGTTGGTTTATTTGGTGTTGAGTTGAATGAGCATTTTATAAATTTTGGATAGTAACCCCTTATCTTCTGCCATTCAGTAGGATCCCTGTTTGTTTATTGATGGTTTCCTTTGCTGTGAAAAACATTTTTAGTTTGATGTAATCCCAAATGTTTATTTTTTCTCATACTTATCTTGCCTGAGGGGATATATCAGTAGAAATATTACTCCGGGTAATGTCTGTAAACTTTCTTGCTATACCTTCTTCTAAGAGTTTTATGGTTTCAGATCTTACGTTTAAGTCTCTAATCCATTTTGAATTTCTTCTTGTACATGCTGTAAGAAGGTGATCCAGCTCCATCTTTTTGTGTGTGTCTGTCCAGGTGTCTAAGCACCATTTATTGAATAGACTGGCTTTACCCCACCGTAAATTCTTGCTTCCATTGTTGTAGATTAAATGACCATATAGGCATGGATTTATTTCTGGGCTGCCTATTCTGTTCCATTGATCTATGTGTCTGTTTTTATGCCAGTACCATGCTGTTTTGATTACTATGGCCTTGTAGTATAATTTGATGTCAAGTATCATGAAACCTCCCACTTTGTTCTTATTTCTCAAGATTCCCAAGTCTATCCTGGGGTCTTTTATGGTTTCATATAAATTTTAGGATTATATATGTTCTCTTTCTGTGAAAAAAAATGTCCTTGGTAGTTTGATAGGAATTGTGTTGAATCTGTATATTGCCTTAAGCAGCATGGACATGTAGGGAAGATGTTGAAGAAAATTTATCTTCATTGGTTCATGTGAGCTTTTGTCTATTAGATTTTATCTGTTTCTGTATGTGAGGTGATTTCTGTACTGTGATAAGGGTTTGAGTAAATTCCACCTTTTTTCTCATCCTCCCGAGCAGGGGCGATATGAGATGATGTTTGCTATTCTGTCTGTGCTGTCATGTGATGGTTAGCTTAGAGTTAAAGAAATTCTTGATCAGGGGAGTGAGAGAATTCTCTCTTTGTTTTGTCTGTTTCACCCACATCAGCAAATGAAGTGAAGAAGCAGCTAAGTTATATCAGGACGAGGTGACAGGCACATTGCCAGGCTTTGGAAGACCTTGGGTCCCAAGCAAGAACAGTAGATATTGCTTCTCCAGATGAACTAGCCCTTCAGCCATATAAGTAACATATTTTCTTTTTTTTTTTTTTTTTTTTTTTTTTTTTATCTGTGACTGCCGGACCCTCCCGGAACTAGCTATTCCTTGAGAGGGGAGGCAGGAACACACAACTTGGCTATGGGGTACATCTAAAAAGATGTATAAGACAGACCTCAGGTGGATTGAGATTGATTGATTGATTGCAGTTTCAAGAGACTGATATGCAAAATATTTTCTGTTTCAGGACTGCTTTTCAGGATTGGATTGTTTCAGAGAAAGAGATCAGAACTTGCCTCAATGGACAGTAGACACTTATTTTGTTGGTGACTTGTCATCATTATAGCATCTTTGGGAACTTGTATGCAGCTTTCAGCTTGCAGTATCAGAAGACTTCCTAACTTCCAACAACAACAACAATAACAAAAACAACAATGATGCCAACAGCAGCAGCGTTCTCAGGAGCTAGCAAACAGTGGTGTGGGAGACGCCTGAGTTTCTCTCAGCTACAGACCTGGCAAGGTTTTGACTTATGACTTTTCCAGTGCTGCTCACCCCCACCCAGTTTGGTGAGCTTTTGGCATCTACTGTAATAGTTACTATCCTATAAAGCTTATGACTGTTTTCAGATACTCCTTACTGATATTATTTGTGAATTTAGCCAAGTGATTTTTGATCAATAGTAAACATGTGCTGGGAACTCTTAAAATTATATGTATGTAGACTCCTTTGACATGATATTGTTATGAATGTATACAGTTTAGTCCTAACTGCCTTTACTTTCTGTCATTAGCACATTCTATTGTCTTTGTCTTTTGCTGTTGCATATTGCTAAATAAATTGATTAGGTATTAAATAAATAAATAAATTACCCCCATTCCAGTGTGTGTCCCTCCTCTTTCTTTCCCTCCCACTCGTCATTACAGGACATTATAACGATATCAATTATTCCCATCCATGAGCATGGCATGTGTTTCCATCTATTTCTATCTTCTTTAACTTCTTATAATTTTCTTATAATTTTTTACTTCTTTGGTTAAATTTATGCTTAGGTATTTTACAGTATTTGAAGTAGTTGTAAATGGGACTGTTTTCTTAATTTCTCCTTCTGATATTTTATTATTGGCATATACAAATGCAATTGATTTCTGAATATTAATTTTGTATCCTGCTATTGTACTAAATTCATTGATCAGTTTTACTAGTTTTTTTGGTGGAGACTTTGGGATTCTATATATTTTGTATCATGTCATCTGCATATAATGACAATTTTACTTCCTCCTCTCCAATTTGGATGTCTTTTTTTTCTTTTTTTTGTCTGAATACTGTGGCTAGAACTTCCAGAACTATGTTGAATAGAAGTGGAGAAAGTGGGCAAACTTGCCTTGTTCCTGATCTTAAGCAGAATGGTTTTAGCTTTTCCCCATTGAGTATGATGTTAGCTGTGGGCTTATCATATATGGCCTTTATTATGTTGAGGTATGGTCCCTCAATTCCCACTTTCTTCAGAGTTTTTACCATAAATGGCCACTGGATTTTGTCAAATGTTTTTTTTCTGCATCTGTTGATATGATCATATGATTTTTATTTTTCATTTTGTTAATGTGGTGTATCATATTAATTGTTTTACAGATGTTGAACCACCCTTGCATACCAGGAATGAATCCCACTTGATCATGGTGTACGATCTTTTTCATGTATTGTTGAATTCTGTTTGCTAATATTTTGTCGAGGATTTTTGCATCTATGTTCATTAGGGATATTGGCCTGTAGTTTTCTTTTTTTGTAATGTCTTTGTCTGATTTGGGGATCAGGGTGATAGTGGCCTCATAAAAAGTGTTTGGGAGCCTTCCCTCCTTCTGGATTTTTTGGAATAGTTTGAGGAGAATAGGTGATAATTCTTTTTTGAATGTTTTGTAAAATTCACCTGTAAAGCCATCTGGTCCAGGGCTTTTGTTTGTTGGGAGCTTGTTGATTACTGATTCAATTTCCCTGGTAGTAATCAATCTATTCAGGTTTTCTGTTTCTTCTTGAGTTAGCCTTGGAAGGTTGTATGCTTCTAGAAAATTGTCCATTTCTTCCGGATTGTCTAATTTGTTGGCATATAGTTGCTCATAGTAATTTCTTAAAATGTTTGTATTTCTGTGGTGTCTGTTGTCCCTTCTCCTCTTTCATTTCTTATTTTATTAATTTGGGTCCTCTCTTTCTTTTTTCTTTCTTTTTTTTTTTTTATGAGTCTCGCTAAAGGTTTGTCAATTTTGTTTATCTTCTCGAAAAACCAGCTATTGGATTCATTAATCTTTTGTATTTTTTTTGCTCTCTATTCCATTTATTTCCATTCTGATCTTTATTATCTCCTTCCTTGTACTTCCTTTGGGCTTATTTTGCTGTTCTTTTTCCAGATCCTTTAAGTGTAGGATAAGCTGTTGATTTGTGATTTTTCTTGTTTCTTTAGGTAGGCCTGCATTGCTATGAATTTCCCTCTTAGGACTGCTTTTGCTGCATCCCATAGATTTTGGGTTGTTGTGTTTTCATTTTTGTCTCGAGATATCTTTTGATTTCTTCCTTGATCTCATTGTTGACCCATTCATTATTTAATAAGATGTGTTCAGCCTCCATGTATTTGTGTGTCTTCCAGTTTTTTTTTTCCTGTAGTCGATTTCTAATTTCATAGCACTGTGGTCAGAGAAGACAATCGGTATGATTTCAATTTTCTTAAATTTATCAAGATTTGTTTTGTGACCTAACATGTGTTCTATCTTGGAAAATGTTCCATGTTCACTGGAGAAGAATGTGTATTCTGCAGCTTTGAGGTGAAATGCTCTCAAAATATCAATTAAATCCAACTGGTCCAATGTATCATTTAAGGCCGTTGTTTCCATATTGATTTTCTGTCTGGAAGACCTGTCCCTTGTTGTCAGAGGTGTGTTGAAGTCCCCTACTATGATAGTGTTACTGTTGATCTCTGTCTTTATGTCAGTCAATATCTGTTTTATATATTTAGGTGCTCCTATGTTGGGTGCATAGATGTTTACTAGGGTTATGTCCTCTTGTTGGATCGATCCCTTTATTATTATGTAGTGCCCATCTTTGTCTTTTAATATATTCTTCATTTTAAAGTCTATTTTGTCAGATATAAGTATTGCAACTCCAGGTTTTTTCATTTCCATTTGCATGAAATATCTTACTCCATCCCTTCACTTTCAGCCTGTGTATATTTTTTATCTGAGGTGAGTCTCTTGTATATAGCATATGCAAGGATCTTGTTTTCTTATCCATTCAGCCACCTTATGTCTTTTGATTGGAGCATTTAACACATTTACATTTAAGTCATTATTGATAGGTTCATAGTTATTGCCATTTTGTTATTTGTATTTCTGTTCTTCATTAGTTACATTGTTTTCATCTTTCTTCTGTTTACAGAAACCCCTTTAACATTTCCTGCATTGCTGTCTTGGTGGTAGTGAATTCCTTTAGCTTATTATTTTCTGGGAAGCTGTTTATCTCACCTGCAATTTTAAGTGACAGCCTTGCTAGATAATGCAATCTAGATTGTAGGCCTTTGTGTTTCATCACTTTGAATGCCTCCTGCCACTCCTTTCTGGCCTGCAAAGTTTCTATAGAAGAGTCACTTGATAGTCTTATAGGAGTTCCCTTGTATGTAACCTGCTGTCATTCTCTTGCTGCTTTTAGGATTCTCTCTTTGTCTTTAACCTTTTCCATTTTAACTATAATGTGTATTGGTGTGGGCCTGTTTGGGTTCATCTTGGCTGGAACTCTCTGCACTTCCTGGGATTGTATGTTGGTTTCCCTCACCAGGATAGGGAAGTTTCCTGTTGTTATTACTTCAACTATGTTCTTGATCCCTTGCTCCCTCTCTTTACCTTCTGGTTTTCCTATGATGTGCATGTTGTTGTGCTTCATCTTATCCCAGAGGTCTCTTAAGCCATTGTCATTGTTTTTGTTTGTTTGTTTGTTTTTTGTTTTTGTTTTGTTTTTTCCTTTTTGTTGTTCCACTTGCTGATCTCTGCTAACTTGTCTTCTAAATCGCTGATTAAATCCTCTGCCTC
This sequence comes from Rhinolophus sinicus, assembly GCF_036562045.2. Classification (NCBI taxonomy): domain Eukaryota; kingdom Metazoa; phylum Chordata; class Mammalia; order Chiroptera; family Rhinolophidae; genus Rhinolophus; species Rhinolophus sinicus. The sequence continues at coordinate 89,014,314 of NC_133768.1, forward strand.
ATTTAACCTGCTGGTAATTCCTTCAAGTGTGTTCTTCATTTCAGTTATTGTATTTTGTAGTTCTAACTGGTTGTTCTTTATGATTTCTCTATCCTTCTTCATGCCATCACTAAGCTCCTTAAACGTTCTTATCATCAATGTTCTGAACTCTGTCTCCGATTGGTTGGTTACCTCATTTCATTTGGTTCCAATTCTGGAAGTTTCATCTCTTCTTTTATTTGGTACATGTTTCTTTTCCCCATTCTGGCTGACTTTTTGTGTTTGCTTCGATGTATTGGGTAGATACCCTAGGGTTCTTAGTCTTTGCTGGGTGATCTTATGTAGTATGTGTCCCTTATATTTGACTTGCACCACGTCCCTATTCTACTGTGCATGTGCTCCAAAGTGACCCTTGTATTGTTTGTATTCTCCTTTAAAAGTTGAGCTTTAATTGCTTTTGGCTTGTCAGTAGTTGGGATTGACTCCTAGGCTGACTAATTGTTAGAACTGGCTATGTCTACAGTGGATCAGCTTCTGCATGAAGGTTGACTGCTCAGATGAGGCTTAGCCCCTATAGGCTCTCGTGCCTGTAGAGAATTCCCTCTGGATGTGTCACTTGTAGGTCAAACCTGGTAAATCTCTGGTTTGGTCTGGAGTTGATGCCTGGGTGTGTTGAATCTTGTGCCTTTTGGGTTGTGCCCTTCATGTAATCCTCGTATGAGTCTCTTAGCTATTTTGTATGATGAGCAGAGAGTCCTTTGATGTGTTATAGATGTTCGATTTGTGGTAAGTTCCAGAGAAGAACTCAAGAAGACCACCTCACTGCCACCATTCCTATGACATCACTCCCTTCATATTCTTTCTTAATCATGGCAAAAATCCTCCAAGCTTACAATGGGACAAGACTTAACCATTTTCACACCACACCGCATTCCTCTCTGACCATTTTTTAATTGAATTGTTTGTTTGTTTGATGTTGAGTTGTATGTATGAGTTGTTTGAGTTCTTTATATATTTTGGATATCAACCCTTTATTGGATACATCATTTTCATTTTGTTGATGGTTTTCTTCACTGTGCAAAAACATTTTAGTTTGATGTAGTCCCATTTATTTATTTTTTCTCGTTTAACTTGCCTGAGGTGATATATCAGAGAAAAATATTGCTAAGATCAATGTCAGAGTGTTACTGCCTATATATTCTTCTAGGAGTTTTATGGATTTGAGCCTTACATTTAAGTTTTTAATACATTTTGAGTTTATTCTTGTATATGAAGTAAAAAGGCATATCAATTAATGTTATACAACTCATAAGCAAAATGAAATTCAAAAATCACCTCATCTTATAAACAGATGCAAAAAAATTTTGACAAAAGACAGAATCCATTTATGATAAAAACTCTCAGCAAATTAGAAAGAGAAGTTACATACATCAACAACAACAAAAAGCTAAATATGACAAACCCACAGCTATCATAATGTTCAACAGGGAAAAGCTAAAACATTTTCTTTAAGATCAGGGACAAGATACAGATGTCCACTTTCACCACTTTTATTCAACACAATATGGGATACCTAGCCACAGCAATCTGATGAGAAAATAGTAGTAAACACATCCAATTTGGAAAAAAAGAAATAAAACTGTCATCATTTGCTGATGACACCATATTATATAGAGACAACCACAAATATTCCACCAAAAAACTATTAGAACTGATAAATGAATTCAGTAAATTAGCAGGATACAAAATTAATTTTCAGAAATCATTTTCATTTTTACACACCAGTAGTGAATTATCAAAAAGAGATATTAGGGGAAAATCTCATTTACAATTGCATCAATTAAAAAATAAAATACTTCCAACCACTAAACTATTGTCTGTGTGAGGGTAAGGGGGATCGAATATATGGTGATGGAAGGAGAACTGACTCTGGGTGATGAACACACAATGGGATTTATAGATGATGTAATACAGAATTGTACACCTGAAATCTATGTAATTTTACTAACAATTGTCACCCCAATAAATTTAATTAAAAAAAAAATTAAAAATAGAACTACCTTATGACCTAAAAAAAATAAAATAAAAAAAATAAAATAAAATAAAATACTTGACAAAATCCAACAGCCTTTTATTATAAAAACTCTTAAGAAAGTGGGAATAGAGGAATCATATCTCAACATAATAAAGGCCATATATGATAAACCCACAGCTAACATCATACTCAATTGGGAAAAGTTAAAGCCATTCCCCTTAAGATCAGGAATAAGACAAGGTGGCCAGCTTTCTCCACTACCATTCTACATAGTTCTGGAAATTCTAACCACAGCAATCAGACAAGAAAAAAAAAAAAAAGACATCCAAACTGGAGAGGAGGAAGTAAAATTGTCATTATATGCAGATGACATGATACTATATAGAGAGAACCCTAAAGACTCCGCCAAGAAACTATTAGAACTGATAAATGAATTTAGTAAAGTAGCAAGGTACAAAATTAATATTCTGAAATCAGTTTCATTTGTATACACTAATAATAAACTCTCAGAAGTAGAAATTAAGAAAACAGTCCCATTTACAATTGCTTCAAAAACTATAAAATACTTAGGAATAAATTTAACCAAATAAATAAAGACTTGTATTCAGAAAATTATTAGACACTGAAGAGAGAAATTAAAGAAGATACAAATAAGTGGAAACACATACGATGCTCATGGATAGGAAGAATTAATACAGTTAAAGTGTCCATACTGCCTAAGGCAATATATAGATTCCACACAATTCCTATCAAACTACCATGGACATTTTTCACAGAAAAGCATATAACCTTAATATTTATATGAAACCATAAAAGACCCTGGATAGCCATGACAATCTATAGAAGTAAGAACAAAGTGGGAAGTATCATGATACCTGACATCAAATCATGCTACTATAGTAATCAAAACAGTATGGTACTGGCATAAAAACTGAAACATAGATCAATGGAACAGAATAGAGAGCCCAGAAATAAATCCATGCCTATATAGTCATTTAATGTATGAAAATTGAAGCAAGAATGTACATTAGGGTAAAGACTGTCTGTTCAATAAATGGTGCTGGGAAACCTGGACAGTCACATGTAAAAAAATGAAGCCAGACCACATCCTTACACGATATACAAGAATAAACTCAAAGTGGATTAAAAACTTAAATGTAAGATCTGAAACCATAAAACTCCTATAAAAATACAGGAAGTACATTTGCAGACATTACCTTTAGTAATATTTTTACTGATATTTCCCTCGGGCAAGGTAAGTAAGAGGAAAAAGTAAACCTATGGGATTAAATCAAACTAAAAAGTTTTCTCACAACAAAGGAAACCATTCAATAAAGAAAAAGGCATCTTCCTGAATAGGACAAAATATTTGTCAATTATATATCTGATAAGGGGTTAATATCCAAAATTTATAAAAAACTCATTCAACTCAACACCAAAGAACAAACAAACAAACAAAAAAACACCACACAAAAACAACAACAAATAACCCAGTTAAAAAATGGGCAGAGGACATGAAGATACATTTTTCTAAAGAGGACATACAGTTGGCAAACAGACATATGAAAAAATGTTAAATGTCACTAATTAGAGAAATGCAAACAAAAACCACAATGAGATACCACCTTACTCCAGTCAGATGGCTGTTGTCAATAAATCAACAAACAATAAGTGCTGGTGAGAATGTGGAGAAAAGAGATCCCTCATGCACTGCTGGTGAGATTCCAGATTGGTGTAGTCCCTATGGAATTCATTATGGAGGTATCATAATAAACTGCGAATGGAAGTACCTTATGATCCAGCAATTCCACTCCTAGGTATCTATCCAGAGTAATCCAAAACACTAATTCGGAAAAATGTATGTCCCCTATGTTTATTGCAGCATTATTCACAATAACCAGGACAGGGAAACAACTGAAATGCCCATTGGTAGGTGACTGGATTAAGAAACTGTGGTACATTTATACAATGGAGTGTTACTCAGTCATAAAGAAGAATGAAATCTTACCATTTGCAATGATATGGATGGACTTAGAGAACATTATGCTAAGTGAAATAAGTCAGACAGTGAAAAGACAAATACCATATGATCTCACTTATATGTGGAATCTGAAGAATAGAATAAATTAACAGACTAACCAGAAACAGTCTCAGAGATATAAAGGAAAAACTGAGGGTTGCTAGATGGGGGTGTGGGATGAGGGAAAAGGTGAGGGATTAGAAAGCAAAATCGGTAAACACAGGATTGCAATGGGGATACGAAAGACAGTTTGAGGAATATAATCAGTAATATTGTAAAGATTTTATAGGGTATCCAATGGACACTTGTCTTATTAGAGAGACCACTTCATGGACTGTGTAGGTGGGAGACCACTGCAGTGTACCCCTGAAGCTGAATAATAATGAATATCAACTATAATTTTACATATATATATATATATATATATATATATATATATATATATATAGTCACAGGATGTGGAGTACAGCATAAGGAATAGAGTCAGTGGAACTGTAATAGCTATATACAATGTCAGAGGAGTAGTAGATTGGGGGAGTGGGTTATCACTCTGTGAGGGGTATAAATATCTAACTATTACATTGTTTTGTACACCTGGAACTAATCATAAAGTAAAATAAAATAAAATAATATAAAATAAATACCTAGGAATAAATTTAACCAAGGAGGAAAAGACCTGTACTCAGAAAAATCATAAGACATTGAAGAGAGAAATTCAAGAAGACACAAATAAATGGAAACATATAGCATGCTGATAGACAGGAAGATTAATATATTTAAAATGCCCTTACTACCAAAACAATCTATAGATTCAATGAAATCCCTGTAAAAATACAAATGGCATTTTTCACACAACAATAAATAATCCTAAAATCCATATGGAACCATAAAAGACCCCAAACAGCCACAGCACTCTTGAGAAAGAAGAGCAAAGCTGGAGGTATCCAACTATCTTATATCAAACTACACTTAGAGTCCACAGTAATTAAAAGAGCACAGTCCTGGCATCAGACAAACACATACATCAAAGGAACAAAGTGGAGAGCCCAGAAATAAATCTATGCCTATGTGGTCATTTAATCTATCACAAAGAAAGGAATAATATACCCTGGGGTAAAGATAGTCTTTTCAGTAAAAGGTGCTGGGAAAACTAAACAAGCACATGCAAAAAATGAAACTGGACCACTTTCTTACTTCATATGCAAGAATAAATTCAAAACGGATTAAATATTTTAATGTAAGACCCAAAACCATAAAACTCTTAGAAGAAAACATAAGCAGTAAACTCTCTAAGATTACTCTTAGTAGTATTTTTACTGATATATTTCCTCAGGCAAGGAAAACAAAAGGAAAAATAAACAAATGGGAGTACATCAGTTTTTTGCACAGTAAAGGAAATCATCAACAAAACCAAAAGACAACCTAATGTGAGAAGATATTCACCAATCTTCTGATAAGGGGTTAATATCCAAAATGTATATAAAAAAACTCATACAACTCAGCAACAACAACAACAACAATAAAATCCAATTAACAAATGGACAGAAGACCTAAATAGAAATCTCTCCAAAGGACATAAAGATGGTCAACAAACATACGGAAAGATGCTCAATGTCACTAATCATCAGATCAATGCAAATAAAAACCACAATAAGCCATCATGAATAAATCAACAAACAACAACTGTTGGTGAAAATGTGGAGAAAGGTGAACTTTTATGTATTGTTGGTGGGATTGCAAATAGGTGCAGTACTACGGAACACAGTATGGATGTTCCTCAGAAAATTAAAAATAGAACTACCTTATGACCTAGCAATTCCACCTCTGGTTATTTATTCAAAGACATCCATCCAAAACACTAATTCAAAGAGATCTATGCTCTGCTATGTTCACAAAAGCACTATTTACAATAGCCAAGGTATAGAAAGTACTGAAATGCTCATCAATAGAGGGTTGAATAAAGAATTACTGGTATGTATATTTAATGGAATATTATTGTGCCACAAAAAAAGAATGAAATCTTACCATTTGTGACAACATGGATGGACCTATAGGGTATTACGATAAGTGAAACAAGCCATTCTTAGGAAGACAAATACCATAGGACCTCATTTATATGTGAAATCTAAAGACCAAAATAAACAAACAAACAAAATAGAAACAGACTCATAGATATAGAGAACAAACTGATGGTTACTCGATGAGAGGAGGTTGGAGGGCTGGATAAGAAAGGTGAAGGCTTTCAGAAGTACAGTTTCATACTTACAAAATAGTCATGGAGATTTAAAGTACAGTATGGGGAATATAGTCAATAATGTTGTAAAAACTATGGGTAGTGTCAGGTGGGTACTAGCATTATCAGAGTGATTATTTCATAAATTATGTAAATGTCTAACCGTTATATTGTATACCTGAAATTAATATAAAATAATATTGAATGTCACCTATAATTTTTTTAATTAAAGCTTATTGGGGTGACAATTGTTAGTAAAGTTACATAAGTTTCATGTGTACAATTTGCAATATATAATTTTAAAAATATTCACAGGAACTTAAAATACAACATATGTAATATGGTCTATGAGGTCCGACAATTAAGTTCACAAACTCATCTTAAAAAGGTGCTACATACCTCATTGTTGAATATGACTATACCTTTGAAGTACTCCCCTTGGGAAACTATTCACTGATGCCAGCACCTAGTCCACCCTTCAAAGCAATTTGGCACTCTTTTTCTGGAATAGCCATCAGAGCTGTCATCGTATTACCCTTGATGTCCTGAATGTCATCAAAATGTCTCCCTTTGAATATTTCCTTTATCTTTAGGTAAAGAAAGAAGTCACTGGGGGCCAGATCAGGTGAGTAGGGAGGGTGTTCTGATTCAATGATTTGTTTACTGGCTAAGGGGGTGGGGGTTGGGAGATGAGGGTAAGGGGGATCGAATATATGGTGATGGAAGGAGAACTGACTCTGGGTGATGAACACACAATGGGATTTATAGATGATGTAATACAGAATTGTACACCTGAAATCTATGTAATTTTACTAACAATTGTCACCCCAATAAATTTAATAAAATAAAATTAAAAAAATAAATAAATAAAATATCAAAAAACAAAACAAAACAAAAACAAAAAACTCCCTCACAGACCATGACTTTCGAGCTGGTGCATTCTTGTGATACAAGAGCCATGAATTGGGGAAAAGTCCAGGTTGTCTAATTCTTCCAAGCAGCCTTTTCAGCACTTCCAAATAGTAAACTTGGTTAACTGTTTGTCTAGTTGGTACAAATTCATAATGAATAATCCATCTGATATCAAAAATGGTTAGCAACATTGTTGCAACCAGTTCACATTCTTAATTGTGAAACTTTGTATAATATTGTAATAGCTATGTACAGTGTCAGGAGGGTAATAGGCTTATTGGGGTTATCACTTTGTGACATATATAAATGTGTAATCACTATATTGTTTTGTACATCCGAAACTAATAAAAAAGTGATTATTAATAAGTACATAGCTATTGCCATTTTATTATTTGTATTTGTGTTGTTTATTTTTCCTCCTTATTCTTAATGAAGTCACTTTAACATTTCTTGTAATATTGGTTTGGTATTATCAAATTCTCTTTTTTTATAGTATGGGAAGCTCTTTATCTCTTCTTCAATTATAAATGTTAGCCTTGCTCAGTAGACTAGTCTTGGTTATGGTTTCTTAGTTTTTCATTACTTTTAATATTTCCTGCTGATCCCTTCTTGTTTACAATGTCTCTGTGGAGAAATCTTGTGACAGTCTAATGTGAGCTCCCTTGTATGTTGCTAGCTGCCTTTCTCTTGCTGCTTTTAAGATTCTCTCTTTTTGTTTAACCTTTGGCATTTTAATTATGATATATCTTGGTGTTGGCATCTTTGGGTTCATGTTGTTTGAGAATCCTGTGCTTTCTGAACTTGTATGTCTATTTCCTTCACCATATGAAGGAAGTTTGCAGTCATTATTTTTTTCAAAATAAGTTCTCTATCACTTTCTGTCTTTTTTGTCCTTCTGGTACCTTTTTGATGTGAGTGTTGTTACTTGATATTGTCACGGAGGTCTGTTAAATGATCTTATTTATTTACTTATTTATTTATTTATTTATTTATTTATTTATTTATTTATTTATTTATTTAATGCTGTCCTGATTGTGTTTTCTTCTACCTTGTCTTCTAAATGGCTGATTTGATGCCCTGCTTTATCTTATCTGCTGTTGATTCCTTCAGCTTTAGTCTTCATTTCTGTTATTGCATTCTTTATTTCTGACTGTTTTTTATATGGTTTCTATGTCTTTTTCTATGCTTACTGTCTCTTTGCCAAAGTTCTCAGTATGTTCCTTGAACATCCTTTTAAGCAGTGTTTTGAACTCTGTATATGGCAGATATGTTCATCTCCACTATGTTTAGTTATTTTTCTTGAGGTTTGTTCCTTTCTTTCATTTAGGACATGTGTTTGTTTTTATCGGGTTTTTATTGCTGTTGTTGTTTGTTTTGTTTTGTTTTGTTTTCTTATTTTGGCTGTTTCTCTGTATTTGTTTCTATGTGTTAGGCAGATTTGCTATGTCTCCCAGTCTTGGCTGGGTGGCCTTATGTACTAAGTGTCCTATGGGGTCCAGTGGCCCAGTCTCTTTGGTCACCTGAGCCAATGCTCTAGGAGGGTCCCTGTGTGTGTCATGTGTGCCCTCCTGTTATAGCTGATTCTTGATTGCTGTTGGCATATCAGTGGGTGAGATTGGTCCTCAAGCTTACTGGCTGTGAAAATTGGCCACCAGCTCAGCATAGGCGTTGCTGTGCTAGGGCTGGATTAACCCCAGCAGGCTCTGATGCCTGCCAAAAACACCCCTTGTTGTTCATAATATTTGTTTATTATGAATTTGTTTTGCCACTTATGATGCTAATCAGGTAGTGTTCTATTGTGGTTTGAACCTAGTCACAGGGTGTGCTGGTTCTGGGGCCTCTTGGCATGGGCTGCTGTGTAGGCCAAATTCATCTGCTACCTGTGACTGGTCCAGGGCTACCCAGTAGGAGCTACAAAGTGATCTCTGCCTTGTTGCTCCCTGTGCTGGACCTGGAGGTTCGTGGGAGATGTCATGCTGGGACCTGAGTTTGGCTGTCACCAGTACCGGGCCTGAGTAGCTCAAGAAAAGGCTCAGGTCACCCCAAGACTTGCCACCATTTCCTACCTGTCCATAAGGCTCAACTTCTGAGAGAGCCTCCAGTAGTATGGGAGTTGGGAGAGGCAGGGTCTCAGGGAGTCACCAGAATGGGGGGAGTAGTGTACAAGGGTTAATGCAGGTTCAGATTTGACACCAGTTCTCTGGGGCCACTCTGCAAAATAATCAGAGCACACTGAGGCCAGTCATCACTGGCTTTTAACATGCAGACCCCTGAAAATTGTTCACCAAAGGCTGCAGCATAGCCCAAAACCTGCTGCATACAAGCTGCTGAAAGAGCCTCTGGCAGCCTACAAGTTTGGTGGAGCAGGGTCTCAGGGAGTCATCAGCATGGGGTGAGTGGTGTTCAATGAGTTAATGAACATTAAGATTTGACCCCATTTCTGAGCCTGGTTCTACTCTGCAAATGTCTTGAGCTCACCAAGACCAGCCGCCACCTGGCTGGTGCCCATGGAGCCTCAAGAGTTGTCCAAGAATGACTATAGTGTGGTCCAACACCAGCTACCTTTCATCCCCAAAACATCCTGTGGTGTTGTGCAGGTTCTGTGGGGCAGAGTCCCAGGGAGTCACCAGGATGAAGCATGTGGAGCTCATCTGGCCAATGAAAATTCAGGAAAGATGGCATCTGCCTGTTGGCTACACCAGAGCAGGGCTCAACATGGGGACAATGGCAGCTTTCTCTCCAGCCAGCCCTCACCCTGAAGCCACAAATCTCAGTCTCTTCCAATATGTCTCTGGCACCTCACAAGCCATTTCCTTTGCTGGAGTTCAGGGTGAGTGCCTGGGAGTGAGAATATCTGTGTTTGGGCCCTTTAGGAGGATGCCTGTGTTTCCTGCTGCCTTCTGTCTCACCTGGAAAGATGGAATCTTCACTGATTTTCATAGCCAGATGCTGTGGGGGGCTTCTCGGCTCTGCACTGGTGCTCCGGGATGGGAACCCTGGTGTATGACTTGGACCCTTCACACTTCAAGGGGGACCTCTGCAGCTGAGATATCCCATCCAATTCTCTGTCATCACATGTAGGTTTAGGGCCAGCCTATTTCTCATTTATGTCCCTCCTACCAATCTTGAGGTGATTTCTTCTTTATATCCTTAGTTACAGGGCTTCTGTTCAGCTAGCCTTTGAATGGTTCTCCAGGTTGATTGTTCTATAACACAGTATTCACCTACTCCATCATCTTGACCTGAACCCCTAGTTCTTAATATTTTTAATACCAATACAGGCCATTGGGTGATAGCACTATGAATTGATCAATGTAAACACCCATAATACTCACCTTGAACCCCAATGATTGCCCCCTCTTCCTCCTTACATGTACTACTCTCTTCCTAAAGTATTTCTCTTCTTTATGTTCCTCAACAATTCTGAGTATATTACTTAACTTCTGTGCCTCAGTTGCCTTATCTTTAAAATGGGGATGACAATAATGGCATTAAATCCATAGAGTTGCTATGAAGATTGAGCATAAGTCACATAGAATAATGCCTGATATATAGTAAGTTTTCAATAATCAATAACTATTATTCATTTTGTCATCATCATCACTAACATCATAATTATTATTATTTCCCATCAATCCCTAACAGATCATAATATAAAATGGAGGGATACATTTTATTGTTATTTTACCCATTACACTTAAGTTTGGGCTCTTATTTTAAACTTTAAAATGAAATATGTTTAATTCATAATATGTAATTAAGAAACTAAGAACAATATTAAATTAATTACTCTATATAACTGTTATTCTCTTGCAACTAATAGCTTTAAATGGGGAGGGGTGAGTTTGGAGAAGATCTGTACTCTTACTCAAGAGGGTAGGATGAACTTTTAAGAAAAAAGGGAGTTAAGGGGTAGGAAATAGGTTGAGAAAACACACAACATAGCAGCAAACAGGTATTCCATTTGAAGAGTTTCCATTACCTAGGGTTTATAAGGGCAGAAATCTTTTCTCCTTCAATTTTTGTATAGAGCTAAGGTACTTTAATTATGGGAATGGTGCCTTCTCTTTTGAACATCTCCAAAATTCTAGAATAATGCTATTCATTTAATAAATATATGTTGAGTGCCTATTATCTACCAGACACTATATAACACAAGGATCTCAAAAAAATATTGCTTATGCAATAAATGTATATGTTAGGATGGGATCTTAATAAGGAATTGATGCTGAAGAACAACAACAAAAAAGAAGGCTTTTCATATTATCAATTGCCTTACTTTGGCTAAATTGTATTCTTATTTAAACAATACTTTGTTCAAATCCTGGCATTTATTGCTATACTTATTTGTATTTACTATACAATTACTGTGTGTCTCCAGGTAATCTGCAAGGTATTTGTGGGCAGGGACTATGTGTGTTATGAATGTTCTGGAACCTTTATTTTTTAAATATTTTATTGGGGAAGGGGAACAGGACTTTATTGGGAAACAGTGTGTATTTCCAGGAATTTTTATTGGGGAACAGTGGTGTATTGTTCCTAGGACTCATCAGCTTCATCCAAGTCAATTTGTCCTTTCAGTCTTAGTTGTGGATGGCGCAGCTCAGCTCCAGGTCCAGTTGCCGTTGTTAGTTGCAGGGGGCACAGCTCACCATCCCTTGCAGGAGTTCAATCGGCAACTTTGTGGTTGAGAGGACGCGCTCCAACCGACTGAGCCATCTGGGAGCTCAGCAGCAGCTCAGCTCAAGGTGCCGTGTTCAATCTTAGTTGCAGGGGGAGCAGCCCGCCATCCCTTGCGGGAGTCAAACCGGCAATCTTGTGGTTGAGAGCACTTGCTGCAACCAATTGAGCCATCTGGCCACCCGGAAGCTCAGCGGCAGCTCATTGACTTCGTTCTAGTTGTGGAGGGCGCAGCTCGCTGGCCCATGTGGGAATCCAACTGGCAGCCCTGTTGCCCAGAGCTCACGCTCTAACCAACTGAGCCACCCGTCCACCCCCTGGAACTTTTTAATCACTGTGTTCTATTGACATGAAATGTCCAGGAGTTTAGTATTTGGTTATACTTGTACCCCAAAGCATCTCAGCATAAAGATAGAACAAAAGTTTTTGTTTTGTTTTGTTTTGTTTTGTTTTGAGATTCTTGTGTTCAACTTCTTTAAATGACTATTGTGAGGGCTAAAAAATAAAACCCAAAACTTTTCCTCCCACATTCTAAATTATTATAGCTGAACTATTAATCAAATTAACAGACACAGATTAAGAGGAGAAAATGAAATTTTAATATGTGTGCACAGGGAATTCACATAAGCATAAAAATTCCAAAGACAGTGAGGTAAACATGGTGTACATGTTATTTTGGACAAAGGAGAAAGGGGGTTAGGAATCAGTAATGAGATTTCAAAGGAGGTAGGCAACTTACATGTAGTTGAGAAAGAACACAACATACTTGTTGTTAGGCAACTCAGAAACAATGAAACATGGGATAATGTAGGTAACACCTCCCTGCCTGCTGCCTTCCTATCTACCACACTTAATTCAAATTAGTTTGCTAAGGCAAACATCCTAAGATTTCCTTCTAGGAGTAGGCCTTCCAATCTAAATCTCTTAGACAAGAAATGAGGAGGGTCAAAGGTTCTTTCTGAATCTTTTGTTTCTTAATAACCAGATTAAAATTAATATCCCAAGAGACAGCTTTAGGATTTTGGTCCTCTTCATTATGATTCATCTTCTGGAAGTCACTTTTCAACTGACTGGGATTATATACAATTGTCTGTCAACCTGTAGTATTTAGCTATCAGTGAACCCATGTTTTCCATTTCAGTGTGCTCGTTGTTTCCTATCCCCCACTAAGATGGAAGCACTATAAACAGTTTACCTTATTTTTTTTTTCATTACAGGTGTTACATACAGATTTGTGCTTTGTTTTGTGATTAATGAGGGTGTTTGCAAAATCATCTTTTTATGTCCTCTATTACAGATTATATACCTGTGATTAGATATTTCAATTTTTCACTGAAGGAAATCTCAAGATGTCACGATTTCTATTAAACACCTCACATAGCTGGCAGAAACAGAAGTGGGGTTGGAAGTTGGGAAAAATTTTTTTTTTACCCTTATGAGTTATAAAATTTCAGAGCTAGCAAAAAAAAAAAAAAAAACACAACAAAACAACAACAACAACAACAAAACAGAATTCTGAAGGTCTGTACTGTAAAGCCAGTGGTAATAATTGCAATGCACCTTACTTTGAAAGAAAACATCTTTTGTCCTTTCAGGGAGAACGTGTTTTTCACCTCCTTTTAATTTAACAATCTTCTGTTACACCTATTGAATTTTAAATGACAAATTTTGTCCTTCACTTTTCAAACTGGAAAAAGGGATTTGGTACTTAGCATATCTTTAACTCAACCAAATTTTAGTGACAAATACTTAATATTTCAGATAACATACTTAGTGAGCTTATGGATGTTTCAAAAAATCTGCCACTTTTTCATTTGTGTATGGATTTTATTACCAATTGAAAGCTCTTAACACCTCTCTTCTTCCTTTTCTCTATTGTCCTTTCTCCTCACTCTGACAGCCTTTTACTGAAGGTGCACATCTGCTGCCATAAACACACATTAGCACATCAATGTTTCTGATGAAAAAAAAGTCAGTGCTGTAAGAGAATGTTTTGAAAGCAAGCAAGTTTGTCAGTAAATTATAAGCTTCATTACCATAAAACTCTAACAAATAGAACTCACATCTCATTAACTGAAATTACAATATGACTGCAGCAATAGTCATCTCCCCAAAGAGTGCTTATCCATAGGAAAAAAGATAAAAGTTTTGCTTAGAGCTGCCACTAATGACAACATTAACTTTATTTATTAAAGAATGTCAAAACAATTTGCAAAATGTAGATTTCACCCCTCCCACATCCTTTTTTATTTTTCTGATTAAGCATAGTGGCAGGTTATACAGTACAAATATTATATGATGGCTAACTTCATCCCACTTTAATATTCTTCATGCTCTATTAAGGATTAAGAACATTTTTCTAGGCACTGTTTCTGTTTATAGCTAGTAAAATTCTTCCACATTACATTGAAGGCCAAAATTCCATATACCATTTAGTTCCCTGATGAGTTCATTTCTATAAAACTAAAAATAAATGAATTCACTTCACCAATTTTTGCAAAATAGAAATTTATTTTCAAACCTTGAGTGTTCGATAGGTTTTACAAGTGCTTGGGTAGCCACAGACCAACTTCTATTTAAGTTATCTTGTCATGATTTGGTAAAAATGATTCTTTAATAACTGTGCTATTGTGTGTGTAGTTCTGTATGTTTAAGAATTTTTGTTTTAAATTCTAAGAAATCAAACTATTTGTAGTAAAGTTTTTGCTAAAAAGAAGCAGTATCAGAAAGAAGACCTAGCCCCAAATTCGACAGTGCAAACTGCTAAAGAGTACTACTTTCAAAAAGAAGACCTAATCCCAAATTAATTACCATACTTTGCTGTGTATAATGTGCTCTCATGTATAATGTGTACCCGTAAATAATGTGCACCCATGTTTTAGGCCCAAAGTTTCAGGGAAAATAAATCTTTCGTTTCAACTTTTTAATTCAAATTTTTGTTTGTTTACATTTAGGTACTTGTTTTTGTATTATAAAGGAATTTTAGCATTTTTTAAAACATATTATGGTACAAGAAATTTTATGTGCCAGTAACAAAGTTACAGTATTTACGCATCATAGAAGGCCAAAAACTCATCATAAAATTGCAAGTTTGACGAAAGTTCAACAAAACCAATTATCATATTCCAGGCTATTATTTTACATATGGACATTGTTACTGATTTCCAGAGTTACACCTTTAACTCAAAAGCATAAATAAAGGAATCAAAAACATCTATAAAGATATGAAATTAGTACTACTCATGTATAAAGTGCGTCCTTATTTTTCCCTCACTAATTTGGGCAAAAAAGTACACATTATACATGGCAAAATACAATAAGTAACTAGGCTGACAAAAAGGAATACATGTTAGGAGTAAGAATGTTGCTAGTATTAGATGAGTAAGAATGTTTTTCTTTTAGTTGCCAACTATTTAATTATGGAACAACTTGTGAAAATAATTGGATAAAAACTTAAATGACATGATGTCTTGGACTTGCTTGAAAATACTCTAGGAAAAATACGTGACAATGAAGAGATGAAACAAGATTGGGAAAAAATATTGATGATTGTTGATGCTGGATGATAATTACCTTTACAAATGCTTGAAATTTTTCATAATTTATATTTTAAACAGGGAAAAATGTTTTAAAACTCATTGGGTAAGGAGAGCTAACTTGCCTTTTATGGGTTGTGGAGGGAAAGGCCTATTGTGTTTCATATCAGAAAAAGAGTTGAATCCTGAATGTGCCAGACATTATGTTTATGGCCTTGTGCAAATCTCTGAGCTTAATTCTTCACTTATAAAATGGGGATGATTATCATTACATCACAGTGTTGTTATGAGTATTAAGTAAAATAAGATTTGTGAAAGTGGGACAAGTATACAAGAGATGCATAAATGCTGTCTTCCTTTACCAGGAAGTTAGATTGCTAGAGTTAAGAAAAAATAAAAAATAAACACCTAGCTTAATTAGAATTTGATACGAAAGAGTAGTTTTTAATATAAGTATGTCCTCTGCAATATTCGGGGCTGAAGTAGGTCAGTTTATCTGAAAATCAAATATAACTGGGTGCCACGTACTTGAACTGGCAACCAGTTCTTAAAGAGATACTTTAGTAAGTAAATGGATTACAAAACCTTGCCATGTACTTCCAGATGAGTGTTAGCTGTACTACTAGGTTTAAAACCTAACTGAAGATTTGGCCTTGAAAGAACAAGAAGAGAATAATGAAAGAGATTTTCAGCATAGTGACAACAAATCCAGAAATATTAACAATTCCAAATATCCAAGGGCTGAATGTTGGTTGAGGTTTTCTGTGAATAAAGGGTAGAAGAGAAAGGAAGGGACGTTTAGAAACCTGGGCTCCCAAAGAAGTTACAACACAAAAGTTTTCTGACTTTAGCAGAAAAGGAACCAATGTATTTACATTAAATTCATTCTTTCTCTGTCTTTTTCTGTTTTTGTCTCTGGTTGTCTGTCTTTTACAAACACACACATGATTTTAACTTCTCTATTCTTTCTATTGTTTAATTACTCATCATTTCTTTAATATGATATTTGATTTTCTCTATTCATTCTACTATAGGAATAGGTCTATTAATGTTCTTATTCTTTTGAGATTTTAAATATATATATATCAGCCTTAGAAATATAAAATGGTGTGACTGAAATCCTAAGTAAGCAATGTCTAAAAAATGTTACTGGTAAATGATGTTAAACATCGGTTCTTCTTCCTGAAGGAATGAATTGAATTAAGAGACAGAATTTTGTGCAGAATAAAACAGCAAGAAGTTTATTAGTGAAAGAAAGCATACTCCAAGACAGAGTGAGCTGACCCAAGAGAAGGAAGCAGCTTCACCTTATATTGCATGAAGGCTTTTATTTCTATGGGTAGAATTGCCTCCCTCTCTCCCTCCACTTATTTCTCTCTCTACCCCCTGAGGTGCCTAGTCCTCTGGCATTTAGCAATGCATTTCTTTGATTTAGGATCATGTGTAAATACATCCCCTTGGTTTGGGTGCATATGTAAACCCATCCACTTGGTTTGGGGGCATATGTGAAAACCTGGAATCCTGTTGGACTAGTAAGGTATTGATGGTCCTGACAAACAAGATGAGTTTCCCCCTTCTCTGACTTTTAACAACATATCTCTTTGATTTAGAGGTATGTGTAAGACCAGAATCCTCCTGGGCAGCTGCAAAGGTTCTTGACCCAAGGAGGAGCTGCAACAAGGGGCTTTCTAACTGGGGCTACATTTCTCCTTCTTCTGTTCTTTTCTATCTGTCTACCTACCCTATCAAAAAGACTTGGATACAAGGTTTTGTCTACCAAATAAACGAGTATCATCTCAAGTAAAACTAATACAAATATTTACCCAGTCTCGGTGTAGTGTAACTGTTTCTCATGGGGGCATAAACAATTCAATCCTTATCTACACCAAATCAAATCCATACATGTAATAATTTTAAGTCGTAATCTTTTAAAAAGTAAATAAACTTACAGCTATCTTAAATCAAGAAATTCACTTGAAGTTCTGTACACATTCATGAGCTGATATAGAAATAAAACATACAATTATAAGTTGATACACAAATTTTAAAATGTCCGCTTTCTCAGTGAATCTTTCTTATCAATTGATACTGTGTAGAATTTTAGCTTACCATCTCCACATATAAATTTGCTATTGTCTCTTTTGTTTCATCTGATAATAGATGTTTCTTCCTGCATGCTGCTTTTATAGTTTTGGGGGGAACAAAGCATATATATGAATGGTATTTTCCTTCTTTTATATCACTGTAGAAGTACCTAGTAGAATGTTTTTTCAAAAAATGCACAGTGATCAAAAACTGACTTAGAAATATTAAATAATGTTCTATTTCTTCTCTTAAGTAATTAGATACATCCAGCACATAATGGTCAATTCTTCTAACCAGACTCAGACTAGAGGTATATAGGGTGCAAATTCAAGGAGGCAGTCATTTTATTCTCAGTGAAGGTTTGGCACTTTTGTGACCCTGAAAGCAAAAACCTCTTTAAATTTTGCACCCAAGCTGCCTCACTCACATCACCCTTGCCAAGGCTTTGTCTTTAAAAGTTTCAGCATGTCTATAATAGCACTTGTATGTTTAAAACCACACTTTTGAAAAAAAAGAAAAATTAATTTCTTACGAAAACTTTAAGTAGAGTGCATCAAAGAACTTTGAATGAATAAGGCAGTTTTCCTCCAGCAGGTATAACAGTCATTCCTAAACATTTGATTACCTTTGCCATCTATTTTCTGCTTCTTGACATAGGACTATTTCTTAATTTCCAGCTGCTTGTGCAGCTCATGCTTTAAGCCTTGTCATCCTTATCAATTCTTGCTGCTCCTCTGGGACCAAGCATAAGATGGAAAAGATTCATTGTATTCATAAAACAGTACATTTGAATATATTTTTGACATTTTCTTTTCTCCAATTTCCTCTACATAGTCAAGATGTTTCACATCTCAAACTAAAACATTTAACTATATTTATTTGTAAATGCTAAAGCGGAGATAATAATAGAACTATAATCAGTATAATAATATTAAACACTCAGTATTACTGGACAAAATCACTGACTCATGTATCCTTTCAAAAATGTAGGATTTGCTTCTGTAGTGGAAGGTTATAACACACTTCCTTCTTAATGTTCTTTTTATGCAATGGAGAAGTGCTCAGTAAAATAACACAAAATTGATCACTGCAAACTAAGACTGAAGTAGTATCATCACCATGATGGGGAAAATGCAAGCTTTCATACAGCATAAATTTGTGAAGATTTTTTAAAAAACAGTTTGAGGCAATCAAAAGAAATATGCATACTTCTTGTGTAGGAAGAACACAGAGGTAACGCACCATTTTCATTACATCATATCAAGAGCACATATCATTAGCATGACTTATCTCTATTGAGAGTAACCTTGATCTCCAGACTGAGGTAGTATTGTCCAGGTTTCTCCACTATATAGGTACTCTTTTTCCACCTTTACACACAGTTCTCTTTAGAAGTAATTCACTATGCTCAATCACACACTTGATGAGTGGGGAGTTACGTTCCCCTGAGGGTGGAGTAGCTATAGAAAATATTTGAAATTGTTATGCAAAGAAAATTTGTCTCCTTTTGTTTATTTATTCAATTATTTATTTATATCATAATGGACTCATGAATATATAATTTGTACTTTGGGTTATAATCCAATACTATTTTAATTAATGTGTTCAAATTTTCCAACTGTGACCATTGGCAACTCTTTCTGTTAAATACTATGTTTATTTGGCATATTCCCATCACTGCGGGTTTTTCTTTTTCTTTTTGGTACTTCCTTTCTTTCTGGCAGTATAAGATGCTGCAGTCTAATTTTGTATACTTCCTGCTTCAGTCTTGACTCAGCTGTATCTCTAAGGAACCCTGCTTCCCTTACTGGAGAGTGGTATTAGAAAACAAGATCTCCATACTATATGTGCTCACTGCTACTTGGGTGTTGTTGCATCTTGGCCCTCATAGCTGATAAAGCAACAGAATAATTATGTGTATATAAAAACTAGTGTGTATACACATATCTTAAAATATTTCTATATGCAACTATCTGTATCTATGTTTGGCTAAAAATGAGCTCATTCTAATGTCTCCGACTGTAATCCATTACCACATACATGATTCTGGCTTCCTGCAGTTGCTTAACTGTGAATTCCCACTCCAATAACGACAAGTCTGGCTCCCACCTTTTGCTATTTATTTACTTAATTGTTCAATTCTAGTATATGTGTATGAAAATATCAAATGATTAACTCATACCACCAATGGAAATAACTTTATCAATTAGAGTTTAGTGTCTCTGTGCACTTCTTTTGACCTGTAGTCTCAGACTCAATTCATTTCCAAAGTTACTTAGGTCTGCATCTTTTTCCCTCATCTCCTTCAGTGAAGTCGTCTTTTATATTATAATATAATTAGATGTTTTTTGTTTGTTTGTTTGTTTCATATTCTGTATTCTATCCTGGGATTTCCCTGATTTCACAAAGGATGTTTTTAAATTTGCATACAAGATTAACTCTTTGTGCTTTGAAGTTCAACGGATTTCAGTCTTTTGCATGTGGCTTTCCAATTCTCCCAGCACCATTTATTGAAGAGGGTTTCTTTTCTCCATTGTATGTTTTTTTGGCTCCTTTGTTGAAAATTATAGGTCCATATTTGTGTGGGTTTATTTCTGCGTTCTCAATTCTACTCTATCGCTCTGTGTGACTGTTTTTCTGCCAATACCATTCTGGTTTGTTATTGTTGCTCTGTACTACAAGTTGAAGTCAGGGAGTGTTATACCTCCAGCATTATTCTTTTTTCTTGGGATTGCTTTGGCTATTGGGGATCTTTTGTGGTTCCATATAAATCTGATGACTTTTTGTTCTATTTCTTTCAAAAACGTCATTGGGATTTTGACAAGGATTGCATTAAACCTGTATAATGCCTGGAGTAAAATAGTCATTTTAACTGAGTTGATTCTTCCAGTTAATGAACATGGAATGTTTTTCAATTTTTTTGTGTCTTCCTCAATTTCTTTTAAAAATGTCTTATACTTTTCAGTGCGTAGCTCCTTCACATCTTTTGTTAAGTTTATTCCCAAGTATTTTATTATTTTTGTTGCAATTGCAAAAGGAATTGTTTTTGTTTGTTTCTTCGTTTTGTTTTTTTCTTTCTTTTTTTTTCTTTTTCTGATATTTCATTATTAGTATACAGGAATGCAAAGAATTTTTGTACATTGATTTTGTAGCCAGAAATTTTACTGTATTTATATATTGTTTCTAATAACTTTTTGGTAGAGTATTTAGGGTTTTCTATATATAGCATAATAGCATCTCCAAAAAGTGACAATTTAACTTCTTCATTACCAATTCAGATGCCTTTTATTTCTTTCTCTTGCTTGATTGCTCTGGCTAGAACTTCCAATACTATGTTGAAAACCAGTGTTTATAGGGAGCAACAGTGTCTTCTTCCTGAACATAGAGCACAGAGCGTTAGTTTTCCAACATTAATTATCACATTAGCTGAGGGTTTCTCATATATGGTCTATATTATATTAAGGTATTTTCCGACTATACCCATTTTATAAGTGTTTTAATCATAAATGGATGTTGTATCTTGTCAAACGCTTTTTCTGAGTCTGTTGATACAATCATACATTTTTTTTCCTTTATTTTGTTTATGGGTGTATCACCTTGTCCAATTTGCTTATGTTGAACCGTGCTAGAAACCCTGGTATGAACCCCACTTGATCACAATATATAATCTTTTTTTTTTTTTTTTTTTTTTTTTATTAATTAGTTTCAGGTGCACAAGACAAAGCAAAACTTAGACATTTATCATTTATATCCCTCACACTGTGTGAACCCCCCTCCTCCCATCCACTATCCCTCTATAATCTTTTTAATGCATTGTTGTAATTGATTTGGTAGAATTTTGTTTAGGATTTTTGCATCTGTATTTATCAGAGACATTGGACAGTAATTTTCTTTTTTTTTAATTTTATTTTATTAAATTTATTGGGGTGACAATTGTTAGTAAAATTACATAGATTTCAGGTGTACAATTCTGTATTACATCATCTATAAATCCCATCGTGTGTTCATCACCCAGAGTCAGTTCTCCTTCCATCACCATATATTTGATCCCCCTTACCCTCATCTCCCACCCCCCACCCCCCGCCCCCATTACCCTCTGGCAACCACTAAACTATTGTCTGTGTCTATGAGTTTCTGTTTTTCATTTGTTTGTCTTGTTCTTTTGTTGTTTTTGGTTTATATACCACATATCAGTGAAATCACATGGTTCTCTGCTTTTTCTGTCTGACTTGTTTCGCTCAGCATTACACTCTCAAGATCCATCCATGTTGTCACAAATGTTCCTATTTCATCTTTTCTTACTGCCGAATAGTATTCCATTGTGTATATATACCACAACTTCTTTATCCATTCATCTATCGAAGGACATTTTGGTTGTTTCCATGTCTTGGCCACCGTAAACAAAGCTGCAATGAACATTGGAGCACACGTGTCTTTATCTCTAAATGTTTTCAGATTTTTGGGTAGATACCCAGGAGAGGGATTGCTGGGTCATATGGCAATTCTATTCATGATTTTTTGAGGAACCTCCACACTGCTTTCCATAACGGCTGCACCAGTCTGCATTCCCACCAACAGTGTATGAGGGTTCCGTTTTCTCCACAGCCTCTCCAACATTTGTTAGTATTTGTCTTCTTGATGATAGCCATTCTGACTGGGGTGAGGTGATATCTCATTGTGGTTTTGATTTGCATTTCTCTGATGATTAGTGATGTTGAGCATTTTTTCATATGTCTATTTGCCATTTGTATGTCCTCTTTGGAGAAATGTCTCTTCAAGTCCTCTGCCCATTTTTCAATTGGGTTGTTTATTTTTTTGTTGTTGAGTTGCATGAGTTCCTTGTATATTCTGGATACTAGCCCCTTATCGGAGGCACTGTTTGCAAAAATCTTCTCCCATTCAGTTGGTGGCCTCTTTATTTTGTCAATGGTTTCTTTTGCTGTGCAGAAGCTTTTAAGTTTCATATAGTCCCATTCGCTTATTTTAGCTTTTACTTCCATTGCCTTTGGAGTCAAGTTCATAAAATGCTCTTTGAACCCAAGGTCCATAAGTTTAGTACCTATGTTTTCTTCTATGCAGTTTATTGTGTCAGGTCTTATGCTTAAGTCTTTGATCCATTTTGAATTAACTTTGGTACATGGTGACAAATAGCAGTCCAGTTTCATTCTTTTGCACGTGGCTATCCAATTCTCCCAGCACCATTTATTGAAGAGGCTGTCTTTGCTCCATTGTATGTTTTTAGCTTCTTTGTCAAAAATTATCTGTCCATATTTATGTGGTTTTATTTCTGGGTTCTCAATTCTATTCCATTGGTCTATGTGTCTGTTTTTCTGCCAATACCATGCTGTTTTGATTATTGTAGCCCTGTAGTACAAGCCAAAGTCAGGAAGTGTGATACCTCCATTATTGTTCTTTTTCCTTAAGATTGCTTTGGCTATTCGGGGTCTTTTGTGGTTCCAAACAAATCTGATGATTTTTTGTTCTATTTCTTTAAAATATGCCATTGGGATTTTGATGGGGATTGCATTGAATCTGTATATTGCTTTGGGTAATATGGCCATTTTAACTATGTTGATTCTTCCAATCCATGAGCACGGAATGTCTTTCCATTTCTTTGTGTCTTCTTCAATTTCTTTCAAAAAAGTCTTATAGTTTTCAGCATATAGGTCTTTCACATCCTTGGTTAAGTTTATTCCTAGGTATTTTATTCTTTTTGCTGCAATTGCAAAAGGAATTGTTTTTTGTATTTCTTTTTCTGAGATTTCATTGTTAGTATATAGGTGGACAGTAATTTTCTTTGTTGTCTTATCCTTACCAGGTTTTTGTATCAGGGTAATGTTGGCATCATAAAATGAGTTAGGAAGTATTGTCTCTTCTACAATTTTTTGGCAGAGTTTGAGTAGGAGAGATATTAGATCCTCTTTGAATGTTGGTAGAATTCACTAGTGAAGCCATCTGGTCCAGGACTTTTGCTTTTGGGAAGGTTTTGGATGAATTATTCAATTTACTTACTGTTGATCAATCTCTTTAGATTTTCCAGTTCTTTGTGATTCACCCTAGGGAGGCTATATATTTCTAAGAACTTGTCCATTTCTTCTAGGTTATTGAATTTGGTGGTATATAGTCCTTCATAGTATTCTTGGATGATCCTTTGTATTTCTGTGGCATCATGGTAACTTCTCTTCTTTCATTTCTGATTTTGTTTATTTTTCTCTTTCATCTTTTTATCTTAGTGAGTTTAGTGTAGGGTTTGTCAATTTTATTAATGTTTTCAAAGAAAAAGCTCTTTGTGGCATTAATATTTTCTATTGTCTTTTTGTTCTTTATTTGAGTTCTGCTCTGATTTTTCTTATTTGCTTCCTTCTGCTGACTTTGAGTTTCATTTGTTCTTCTTTTTCTAATTCTTTAAGGTGTAACGTGCAGTGGTTAGTCTGGGATTTTTCTTCTTTCTTGAGAAAGGATTCTAATGATATAATTTCCCTCTTATTACTGCTTTTGCTGCATCCCAATAATTTGGGTAGGATATATTTTCATCCTCATTTGTTTCTATGTATCTTTTGATCACTCCTCTTATTTCTTCTTTGACCCAGTTGTTCTTTAAGAACATGTTGTTTAATCTCCACATATTTGTGGTTTTTCCTGCTTTCTTTCTGTAGTTGATATCCAATTTCAAAGCCTTGTGATCAGAGAATATGCTTGGTGTAATTTCAATCTTCTTAAATTGGCTGAGGCTGGTTTAATTCCCAATATATGGTTTATCCTTGAGAATGTTCCATGTGCACTAGAAAAGAATGTGTAGTGTGATACTCTAGGATGAAGTACTCTATAAATCTCAATTATGTCCATTTCGTCTAATGTGTCATTTAGGGATGATATTTTCTTATTTATTTTCTGTTTGGATGATCTATCCATAGCTGTCAATGATGTATTTAGGTCCCCTACTATAATTGTGTTTCGGTTAATTTCTCCCTTTAGTTCTGTTAGTAGTTGTCTGGTATTTTTCGGTACTCCCTGATTGGGACACAAATATTGATGATTAATGTCTTCTTGTTTTATAGCCTCCTTTGTCATTGTGAGATGTTCATCTTTGTCTCTTGTTACCTTATTTGTACTGAAGTCTGTTTCATCTGATATAGGTATGAATACACCTGATTTTCTCTGAATACCTTTGGTTTGGAGTATAATTTTCCATCCTGTGACTTTCAGTCTACATTTTTCCTTGTAGCTGAGATGCGTCTCTTAGAGGCAGCATGCCATTAGGTTTAGTTTTCTGATCCAGTCTGCTACTCTGTTTCTTTATTGGTGAGTACAGTATATTTACATTTAGGGTGATTGTTGATATGTGAGGAATTCCTATTATTCTATCTGTTTTTTCTGGTAGCTTAGCGTCACCATTGGTTCTTTACCTTTTAGTTGCTGTCTGTTATTTCAGTGTGGTGGCAATCTATGATTATTATCTCTATTTCTTCTTTATTCATTTTTAAAGTTTATTGGGGTGACAATTGTTAGTAAAATTACATGGATTTCAGGTGTACAATTCTGTATTACATCATCAATAAATCCCATTGTGTGTTCACCATCATGAGGCAGTTCTCCTTCCATCACCATGTATTTGATCCCCCTTACCCTCATCTCCCACACACCTCCCCCCTTAACCTCAGGTAACCACTAAACTATTGTCTATGTCTATGAGTTGTTGTTTCTCATTTGTTTGTCTTGTTCTTTTGTTGATTTTGGTTTATATACCACACATCAGTGAAATCATATGGTTCTCTGCTTTTTCTGTCTGACTTATTTCGCTTAGCATTATAATCTCAAGATCCATCCATGTTGTAACAAATGGTCCTATTTCATCTTTTCTTGTCACCAAATAGTATTCCATTGTGTATATATATCACAACTTCTTTATCCATTCTTCTATTGAAGGACATTTTAGATGTTTCCATATCTTGGCCACCGTAAATAAAGCTGCACGTATCTTTATGTATAAATGTATTCAGACTTTTTGGGTAGATACCCAGGAGAGGGATTGCTGTGTCATACAGTATTCTTTTCGTAGTATTTTTAGGAACTTCCACACTACCTTCCATAACAGCTGCACCAGTCTGCATTCCCACCAACAGTGTATGAGGGTTCTTTTTCTCCACAGCCCTCCAACACTTGTTACTATTTGTCTTGTTGATGATAGCCATTCTAACTGGGGTGAGGTGATATCTCATTGTGGGTTTTACTTATTTGCATTTGTCTGATGATCAGTGATTTTGAGCATTTTTTCACATGTCTATTTGCCATTTGTATGTCCTCTTTGGAGAAATGTCTCTTCAGATCATCTGCCCATTTTTCAATTCGGTTGTTTGTTTTTTTGTTGTTGAATTGCATGAGTTCCTTGTATACTTTGGATGTTAGCCCCTTATCAGAGGCACTGTTTGCAAAAATCTTCTCCCATTCAGTTGGTTGCCTCTTTATTTTGTCTATGTTTTTTTTGCTGTGCAGGTTTTAAGTTTGATATATTCCCATTCATTTATTTTAGCTTTTACTTCCCTTGCCTTTGGAGTCAAATTCATAAAACGCTCTTTGAACCCAATGTCCATAAGTTTAGTACCTACTTTTTCTTTTATGCAATTTATTCTTTCAAGTCTTATGCTTAAGTCTTTGATCCATCCATTTTGATTAATTTTGGTACATAGTGACAGATGGTAGTCCAATTTCATTTTTTACACATAGCTGTCCAAATCTGCCAGTACCATTTATTGAAGAGGCTGTCTTTTCTCCATTGTATGTTTTATGCTTCTTTGTCAAAAATTATCTGTCCATATTTATGTGGCTTTATTTCTGCATTCTCAATTCTTCCATTGTGTCTATGTGTCTGTTTTTCTGCCAATACCATGCTGTTTTGATTATAGTTGCTGTGTAGTACAAGCTAAAGTCAGGGAGTGTGATACCTCCAGCATTGCTCTTTTTCCTTAAGATTGCTTTGGCTATTTGGGGTCCTTTGTGGTTCCAAACAAATCTGAAGATTTCTTTGTTCTATTTCTTTAAAAAATGCTATTGGGATTTTGATGGGGATTGCATGAAATCTGTATATTGCTTTGGGTAATACGGCCATTTTAAGTATGTTGATTCTTCCAATCCATGAGCATGGAATATCTTTCCATTTCTTTGTGTCTTCTGTAATTTCTTTTAAAAATGTATTGTAGTTTTCAGCATATAGGTCTTTCACATCCTTGGTTAAGTTTATTCCTAGGTATTTTATTCTTTTTGCAGCAATTGCAAAAGGAATTATTTTATTTTTATTTCTTTTTCTGAGATTTCATTGTTAATATATATGAATGCAGTGGACTTTTGTACATTGATTTTGTAGCCAGCAAATTTATTGTATTCGTTGATTGTTTCTAATAGCTTTTTGGTGGAGTCTTTAGGGTTTTCTATATACAACATCATGTCATCTGCAAAGAGTGACAATTTAACTTCCTCATTCCCAATTTGGATGCCTTTCATTTCTTTCTCTTGCCTGATTGCTTGTCCTTATTCCTCCTTCGTATTTAAAGGATAACTTTGGTGGTTATATTATTCTTGGTTCATAATTTCTTTTTCCATAGTTTGAATATTTGGTCCCCTCCCTTCTGGCTTGTAGAGTATCTGCTGAAAAATCTGATGAGAATCTAATGGGCTTTCCTTTGTAGGTTACCATCTTCTTTTCCCTGGCTGCCTTGAGGAATCTTTCTTCATCATTGATTTTTGACAGATTCAATTCTATGTGCCTTGGAGAAGGTGTGTTTGGGTTGAGGTAATTAGGTGTTCTATTTGCTTCTTGGATTCGAGGATCCAGTTCTTTCCGCAAGATAGGGAAGTTCTCATAGATATTTGTTTCAATATACTCTCTGTTCCCTTCTCTCTTTCTTGTCCATCTGGTATGCCCATTAATCTGATATTGCTCTTTCTGATGGAGTCAGAAAGTTCTTGTAGAGTTCTTTCATTTCTTTTAAGTCTCAAGTCTCTTTCTTCTTCTATCTGTGTCATTTCCAGGTTTCTATCTTCAATGTCACTGATTCTTTCCTCCATCTGGTCAACTCTACTACCTAAGCTGGCTTTTTCATTTTTAATTTCTTCTATTGAGTTCTTAATCTCCAGAAATTCTATTTGGTTCTTTTTTGAAATTTCAATCTCTTTCGTAAAATTTTCATGTTGCTCTTTCATTGTGTTTCTGGGTTCATTAAACTGCCTATCTGTGTTTTTTTGCATCTCGTTGAGTTTTTTCAGAACTGCAATCTTGAATTCTCTGTCATTTAAGTCACATATTTCCATATTTTTAAGTGTCTTTTCTGGAGACTTTTCACTTTCTTTCTGAGCTGTCTTGTTTCCTTGGTTACTCATCCAATTAATGATTTATTATTTGTCTTCCTAGACATCAGGAGTGGTTTCTGTCACAATCTGATAGGAAGAGGTCTTTCTTTTGTTTTCCGGTATGTATTGGTAGAGTGTTTTATTTTCTCTATGACTGCAGCCTTTTTTTCTCTCTCACACTGTAGTGTTATGTTTTCTCTGCACTCTTTCAGCTTCTCACACAATGGGGGGATTCCCTGGGAGACAGGCTTCTCTTCTGTTAACAGTTCACCTGGGTCACAGTTTGCAGTGTCCCTGTGGGGATGGATAGAGCTTTTGAAGTTCCAAAGCTCTTCCTGCACCAGGTTCAGAGCCCGTATGTTTCAGCTGTCCTGTTTACTCCTGCAGGGATCTGCCCAGATAGGTGGCGACAGGGGCGGGGTGAGTTCTGAAACGTGGCACACAGCAATGTCAATGACCACCACCATAGCCAGTCCTGCTTCCACAGCTTCCTCCCCTTTGGTGGAACTAGTTGGGCTGTGAATCTGTGTCTGCGGACAACAGTTCTGAGTACTGCAAACATTCTGTTCTTTTGATCTGACAGTGCTATTTTTCCACTTCTGGCACTGGGCAGGTGGCGGCAGGGCAAGTTCTGGGAATGTAGGGAGGTGGCAGCTCATCTCATTGCCTAAGACTTCCATTCTCTGCTCAGCAGTGAGGGCTTAAACCACCATTTTCAGCCTTCTTCCCTCAGTCTTTGCTCCTAGGTCTCTGCCGTGAGTCTTTGGGTCAACCATGTTATATGCTGCCCCCTCAGCTCTGTGGGCCATAAACAGAGCCCTGGCAGTCTGTCCTCTCCCCTCTCCCACATCTGTGGCATCTGTGGTAGTTCCGGGATATAGCAAGCTTGGAGCCCTGAGCTAGGTCTGCGTCCTGTGCCTGCTGGGCTCTGTCTCCGCACTTCTCCCTTCCTTTCTCCCATGCTTGTGCAATTTGCCCACCTTTAGGTGAATTCAGCAGTGAGCCTCCTCATCTTCCCTGTCTGCTGTGCAGGTTGTCCTTTTTGGAGTTCTAGTTGTTAAATTTGTTGTAAATTCCAGGGGAGACTTACAGAGGCTCACCTCACGCTGCCATTTTGATGATGTCTATTTCTTCTTATGTGTATATTTCAGTTCTTGAATTTCTTTTCCATTGCTTACCATTAATTTTATGTAAATAAAGTTTCATATTTACAGCAGTTCTTTTTCTTCAGCATGCTTCTTATTTCCATTCTCCTTTGCTGGTTCAGACCTTTCCTCTTTCCTCTTTCATGTTTTTGTTTTCACAAGTTATCCCTATTTATGCTGTGAGTTGATTTCTATGATGTATTACCAAGTTGTTCTTTTCTTCCTTTTCTTTCAAAGTTTTTATTTTTTTTCTTCTTTACCCTCTATATTATGTTTTAGTGTATAATTTTCGATTTGGTGTAGAGGTTGTCATTTCCTGTTTCTGTCTGTCTGTTCATAATAGTACTCATGGTTTTGCATTATTTTGCTTTCCCGTTTCTGGTCAAATAGCCTCCTTCAGTATTTCTTGTAGTGCAGGTTGTGTGTTAGAAAATTTTCTCAGCTTCTGTATGTCTGGAAAGGTCTTTATTACTCCTTCATATCTAAATGATGTCTTTGCTGGATATATTATTCTTGGCTCATAATTTTTCTCTTGCAACAGTTAGAATACTTGATTCCACTCCCTCCCACCTTGTAGAGTTTCTGCTAAACAACCTGATGATAATCGAATTGGCTTTCCTTTGTAGGTTCCCATCTTCTTTTCCTTGGCTTCCTTGAGGATTCTTTCTTTGTCATTAATATTTGACCACTTCAGTATAATTTGCCTCAGAGAAAGACTGTGGGATTGAGGTAATTAGTGTTCTATTTGCTTCTTGGATTCCATGGTCCAGTTCTTTCCACAAGATTGGGAAGTTTTTATCAATTATTTGCTTGAATATACTGTGTTCCTTTATCCCTTTCATCTCCTGGTGCACCCGTTATTTTTACGTTACTATTTCTGATGGACTCAGAAAGTTCTTGTAGGGTTCTTTCACTTATTTTAACTCTCAAGTCTCTACTTTTCCATGTGTGTCATTACCAGATTACTAAATTTTTTTAAAACAGATTTTATTGGGGAAGGGGAACAGGATTTTATTGGGGAACAATGTGTACTTCCAGGACTTTTTCCAAGTCAAGTGGTTGTCCTTTCAATCTTAGTTGTGGAGAGCACCATTCAGCTCCAGGTCCAGTTCCCATTGTTAATTGCACGTGGTGCAGCCCACCATCCCTTGTGGGAGTCAAAATGGCAACCTTGTGGTTGAGAGGATGCGCTCCAACCAAATGAGCCATTGGGGAGCTCAGCGGCAGCTCAGCTCAAGGTGCCGTGTTCAATCTTAATTCCAGGGAGTGGAGTCCACCATCCCTTGCAGGAGTCGAGAAGTCAAACTGTCAACCTTGTGGTTGAGAGCCCACTGGTAGATGTGGGAATTGAACTTGCAACCTTCGACATTAGAGCATGGAGTTCCAACCACCTGAGCCACTGGACTAACCCCCAGATTACTATATTTGTTGTCACTGATTCTTTCCTCCATTTGGTCAGCTCTATTACCTAAGCTGGCAATTTCATACTTAATTTCTCTTTATCAAATTCTTAACCTCCAGAAATTCTATTTGATTTTTTTTTTAATATTTCAGTCTCTTTGGTAAATTGTTCCTTTTGTTCTTTGACTGTGTTTCTGAGTTCATTAAGCTGCCTGTTTGTGTTTTCTTGCATCTCATTGAGTGTTTTGAGAACTGCAATCTTGAATTCTCTGTCATTTAAGTCACATATTTCCATGTCTTTAAGTTCATTTTCTGAAGACTTTTCATTTTCTTTCTGAGTTGCCTTTTACCTTGGTTATTCATGTCAAGTAATGAATTCTTATTTCTCTTCCTGAGCATCTATAGGAGTGGGTTCTGCCACAGTTTGATAGAAAGAGGTTCTTCTTTTGCTTTCCAGTAGGTGTTGGTGAATGTTTTATTTTCTCTTCCATTTTAGCCTTTTATTCTCTTTCATGCTGTAGTGTTATATTTTCTCTTGCACTTTTCCAGCTTCTTACACAATGGGGGTTTCATTGGAAAGTGAGTTTCTCCTCTGCGAGGAGGTTGCAGGGTCTCAGGGCACTGTCTCCAGTGGAGAGCAGTGAACTCTGAGCTTCTGAAGTCCTAATGCTCCCCCTGAAGCCCAATGCAAACCCTGTGTGTCTCAGTGCTCTGGTTGCCCCACATGTATTTGCCCAGAAAGGTGGGGGTGGTGGTGGTTTGGGCTGTGAGAGGTAGCTTTGAGAGATGACAACTACTAGCACACAGTTGCCTTGTTCTTACATTTTCTTCCCTTTCATTGGAATTAGTTGAGCTTTGAGTCTGTGTCTGTGGAGTGCAGTTCTTAGAGCTGTAAATATTCAGGTTTTTTTT
The DNA here is from genome assembly GCF_036562045.2 of Rhinolophus sinicus. Taxonomy (NCBI): domain Eukaryota; kingdom Metazoa; phylum Chordata; class Mammalia; order Chiroptera; family Rhinolophidae; genus Rhinolophus; species Rhinolophus sinicus. The sequence goes on from NC_133768.1 coordinate 89,045,596, forward strand.
GTTTGTTTTATTTTGTGTGTGTGTGTGTGTGTGTGTGTGTGTGTGTGTGTGTGTTTTATCTGATATTGGTATCGTTTCTTCTGAAGTCCACTTCTAGCACTGGGAGGGTGGAGGTGGGGTGACCTCTGGGAGGATGTGGAGGAGCCGGTCAGGCTTCAAGTCTCTGTCTTCTGTCCTCTGCCTGGTCATGAGTGCTTAAACCACTATTCCCACCTTTCTGCCCTCAGTCTTTGCTCCTACGTCTCTTCAGTGAGTGTTGGGTTCATCCATTTTATGTGCTGATCCTCTGGCAGGATTGGGGGCCATAAGGTGAGTGCTAGTAGCCTGGAATTCTTCCCTCTCCTGTGACTATGGTAGCTCTGGAATGCCAGCATCTCTGAGCCCAGTCTGTATCCTGTGGCTTGTGGCCTGCATCTCTGCACTTACCCCTTCCCTCCTCTCCCTGCTCACCCAATTTTCCACCTTTATATGATTCAATTTTTGGGTCTCTTCAGTGTGCCAGTGTGCCACTCAGGGCATCCTTTGTTGAATTATATCTGTTCAATTTGTTGTAAATTCCAGGGGAAATTTCAAAAAGCACTCCTCACACTGCCATTTCTGTGATGTATTTCTACCACTGATTTTACTGCCTCCAGTTTTGCCTCTTACAGAATGTCATATAATTGAAACCATACAATATGTGGCCTTCTCAGACTGCTTTCTTTACCTTAGAAATATTCTTTTAGAGTTCATCCATGTCTATCTGGGGCTTAATAGCTCATTGCTTCTGATTGCTGAATAATATTACAATGTCTGGATGCATCACAGTTTATCTGTTCACCTATTAAAGGGAATCTTGGTTAGTTCCCATTCTGGTGATTATGAATAAACCTCTATAAACATTTGTTTTCATGTTTGTGTGTGGATGTAAGTTTTCAAGCCAGTTGAGTAAATAAGTAGGCATATAATTGCTGGATCATATGCTAAGACTATGTTCAGCTTTTGACAAAATTAGAAATTGTCTCCAAAGTGGCTGTAGCATTGTATTTCCCACAGCAATGAATGAGAGTTTCTGTTGTTTTACATTCTTGCTGGCATATATAAACTTTGTATCCTGTGAAATATTTTTTGTAGATAATTATCTCTGATTATTTTGGGGGGAATATTGGGGGAACAGTGTGTTTTTCAAGGACCCAACAGCTCCAAGTCAAGTAATGGTTTTTCAATCTAGTTGTGGAGGGCACAGCTCAGCTCCAAGTCAAGTCGTTGTTTTCTTTTTCACCTTTTTTAAAAATATTACCGTTTATTGGGGTGACAATTGTTAGTAAAGTTACATAGATTTCAGGTATACAATTCTGTATTACATCATCTATATACCACATTGTGTGTTCACCACCCAGAGTCAGTTCTCTTTCCCTCACCATATATTTGATTCCCCTTTATGTGCATCTACCAACCCCTTCCCCCTTACCCTCTGGTAACCACTAAACTATTGTCTGTGTCTATGAGGTTTGTTTCTCATTTTTTTGGTCCAGTTCTTTTGTTGTTTTTGGTTTATATACCACATATCAGTGAAATCATATGGTTCTCTACTTTTTGTCTGACTTATTTCTCTTAGCATTATAATCTCAAGATCCATCCATGTTATCACAAATGGTCCTATTTCATCTTTTCTTACCTCCAAATAGTATTCCATGTACCACAACTTCTTTATCCATGCATCTATCGAAGGACATTTTCGTTGTTTCCATGTCTTGGCCACCGTAAACAAAGCTGCAATGAACATTGGAGCACATGTGTCTTTATCTCTAAATGTTTTCAGATTTTTTGGGTAGATACCCAGGAGAGGGATTGCTGGGTCATATGGTAATTCTATTCGTAATTTTTTGAGGAACCTCCACACTGCCTTCCATAACGGCTGCACCAGTCTGCATCCCCACCAGCAGTGTATGAGGGTTCCTTTTTCTCCAAAGCCACTCCAACCCTTGTTCATTGTTTTCAATCTAGTTGTGGAGGGCACAGCTCACTGGCCTATGTGGGAATCGAAACAGCAACCTTGTTGTTAAGAGCTTGCACTATAACCAACTGAGCCATCCAGCTGCCCTCTGATTTTTTATTTTTATTTTTTACATTCATATTTTATAATTAACAGAACTCATTTTGTTAGTATTGGGGACATAGAGATGTGGCACATGAGTCACTTTTTCATATGCCCAAGTGCTCTAAGATGTTCTCACAATGTTCATAGATGTTGAGAGCAGTTGTTCCTAATTTTTCAATAATGAAGACAACTTTAATTTCTAAAAATTGTATGGCATGCCACATAATAGTTACATCTTAGTAGTTGTTGATTGATAAAGTACATAAGCTCTAAGAGCTATACTCTAAAACATTTAAACGATTTTTTTATCTTAATCACATTATTTGCATAAGTTTAAAAAGGCTGGATATATATTTGTAAAGCCTTATATTTATTCAGTGTGTACCCAATGATAGGGGAGAACACAGTTTCCTGACTGTATAATAACACCGTTGTCTTCCAACACCAACAATAAACCTGAGTTTGCAGCCCAGAATTTGAGAACTCTTGCTGTGGAAGTCCCGTGCTTGCAACAACCCAGCTCCCTTTCAGCACAGCTTAGTTAATGGGGGGAGACATACACTGGTCCTGTTTTCTACTCATAATCATATCCATTTTATGTAATATCAGCTTCACAAGGATAGGAACATCATCAAACTTGTCCACTATCCCAGTGTTAGGAAAATGCCTAGCTCATATGCTGTCTTCAGTAAATATTTAATGAATATAAATCTGTAAAAAGGCTGCATTTCAGCATGCGTACAATCAAGGAATTCTCTTTATCCCAGCTGTCCAAGTCTGGAAACTGTGGATACACTTATGAATTACCAAGAAATACCCTCTCTCTGGCAACATAAGCACTTCCATGACAATTATAGGACATATATTACTCAAGATAACAGAATATTCAATTACATGTATGCCTCGCTATCCAAATGTTTGTTTTCTTAATTTGAATAGGATGAGTGCAGATAACTAGAGATAAAATACAGAGTGATGCTTACATTGGGAAGCAGATAGCAATAATGACAAAAATAATTACTACACAAACAAACATAAGAAAGAATAAAAAAAAATAGGACTTTATTATTTTTCTTTAAAAATATGCTATTCCAAAAGCTATATTATGAACCTGGAAACTTTCTGCCTAAACGATATAAAAAGTATATCAAATAATTACTATTTATCAGGCACAGTTATAAATATTTTAAATGCATTATTTTATTTAATTCTCAAAACAATGCTATAAGGTCAGCAAAATTATTTTACTTATTTTACATATGAAGAAACTGAAGTACAAGGAAGGTAAATACCCACTCAAGGTCAGACAGATAATTCTTGAGCCATTACATTTATATATTATGTTCAGAACATGTTAAGTGAAAATTTCAGTAGCTTCCCACTTAGATAAGCTAGAATATTTCTACTTTTATCCTTATCTTACTCGAATATTAATTACAGCTGCCATTTTCCATGATTCTAGCTATTTAATTATGTGTTCTTATTTTGTACCTGACTCTTTAAAAGATGAAATAATTAATAAGTAGTATTAAAATGGCTTTGCAAACATTAAATTTTATCTAAAGTCACACCTGCAATTCACAATTAGTAAAACTGAACTCCATAATACTAAGTGGAATTCTGTAATGAACAAAATGTCAATAGGTCAGAAATTAGAAAAAAACAAAATAAAAAACCGCAAAAACTAGGTGGTTATAAATTAATTTCTCTACAGTACTTGTCATCAATTTTGACCATCTAATTGTTGTCAGTTCTCCCTTTTTGATTTAGTGGCTTTTACAGACCGTTTTTAAATTCCAGAGCAAAAGAAAACATAAGAACAACAGAATAAACATTTGTGGAACTTGGCCAATATCCTCTGACTGGACATTTATTATTTATTCTTCTCCAAAATTTTCAGAAGAATTAGGCATTTGAAATTTTCTCTGTCAGTAGGACCAGCTTTTCTCTGTGCATCTTCTTCTTAGTATCTTCTCTCACTACCTTCTAAGTCCTACCTGGTCTTACACATACTGAAGAGTAAAACATGGGTGCATATATCGAAAAGAATGATTGGAACCAGAGAGGAGCTTTACAATAAGTATCACCTTCAAGATCAGCAGTTCATTTCCTTGTCTTGAACTTGTATTTACACTATGAATTACTTAAGAGATCAGTGGCATGAATTTCAAAATAATTTTCAATAGATGTATATACATGGGGTGGGCAATTTCACAGATTTAGTTAAAAGTAAGTTTTAGCAAAACTGGCAATAAACTTTTGTTACCTGACTTGCAAGCATGGAAGGTCTTTATCAGCACAATTTGCAACTCTCAAGTATTCCTTTTAACTGTAGTTTTTTTTTGTTTTAATTAAATTTATTGGGGTGACAATTGTTAGTAAAATTACATAGATTTCAGGTGTACAATTCTGTATTACATCATCTATAAATCCCATTGTGTTGACAAAATAAAGAGGCCACAAACTGAATGGGAGAAGATTTTTGCAAACAGTGCCTCCGATAAAGGGCTAGGATCCAGAATATACAAGGAACTCATGTAGTTTTTTTTTTATTATTATTAAAGTGTATTTGGGTGACAATAGTTAGTACTGTCACATAGATTTCAGGTGTACAATTCTGTAGTACATCATATATATATATATATATATATATATATATATATATATATATATATATCACATTGTGTGTTCACCACCCAGAGTCAGTTATCTTCCCATCACCGTATATTTGATCCCCTTTACCCTCATCTACCACCCCCCGCATCCCTTACCCTCTGGTAATCTCTAAACGATTTTCTGTGTCTATGAGTTTTTGTTTCTTCATTTGTCTGTCTTGTTCTTTGCTGTTTTCTGTTTTACAGACCAAATATCAGTGAGATCATATGTTTTCTGTCTGACTTATTTCACTTAGCTTAATATTCTCAAGATCAATCGAAGTTGTTGCAAATGGTATTATTCAATCTTTTCTTATTGCATAATATTATTCCATTGTGTGTGTGTATATATATATATATATATATATATATAATGTGTATATATATATATGTACATATGTGTATATCTGTGTACATATATATGTATATATATGCATGTATACATATATATATATATATATATATATATATATATATATATATATATATATTACAATTTCTTTATCCAATCATCTATGGAAGAATACTTTTGTTGTTTCTATGTCTTGACCACCATAAATAAAGGCGCACTGAACTTCAGAGCACATATATATTTACAAATAAATGTTTTCAGAATTTTTTGGTAGATACCCAGGAGAGGGATTGCTGGGTCATATGGTAATTCTATTCTTAATTTTTTGAGGAACCTCCACACTACCTTGCATAGTGGCTGCACCAATCTGCATTCTTACCAAAAGTATATGAGGGTTCCTTTTCCTCCACAGTCTTTCCAACACTTATTATAATTTTTCTTGTTTAGGATAGCCATTCTAACTGGTGTGAGGTGATATCTCATTGTGTTTTTTATTTTCATTACTCTGCTAATGAGTGATGCTGAGCATTTTTTCATATATCTATTAACCATTTGTATGTCCTCTTTGGAGAAATGTCTATTTAGGTCCTCTGTCCATTTTTTAATTGGATTTTGTTGTTGTTGTTGTTGTTACTATTGTGGAGTTGTATGAATTCCTTCTTTTTTTGGATATTAACCTCTTATCGGGGGCATTATTTGCAAAAATCTTCTCCCATTCAGTTGGCTGCCTGTTTATTTTGTCCATGGTTTATTTTGCTGTGCCAAAGCTTTTAAATTTGATATAGTCCCATTCATTTATTTTAGCTTTTATTTCCCTTGCCTTTGAAGTCAAGTTCATAAAAGCCTCTTTGAACCCAAGGTCCATAAGTTTAGCACCTATGCTTTCTTCTATATAGTTTATTGTTTCAGATCTTATGTTTAGATCTTTGATCCATTTTGAGTTAATTTTGGTATATGGTGACATACAGCAGTCTAGTTTCATTCTTTTGCATGTTGTATAGAGTACATAAAATGTATTATATATGTTGGATTGAGGTTTGCAAAACAAGTTATTTACTAATAGGGACAGGACTATGGCCACACATGTGTGAAACTGATAAGAGTGAAGTAAAAAATATGTTTTTGTGTGAAACTGAGCATAATGAAATTGAGTGATAAACACGTTCATCAAAATATCTCCTGGCAAACAACTTCTGGTTATCACATAAGAAGTAACCAAGTTCAAGGAAAAGAGGATAAAAGCAGAACTCCAGAGCAATGCCATGAGTAGTCCTACTGGGTCCTTCAGCTACGACCCTCTGCAAGGCTCTGAGCAAGACACTCCAGAACGATCCTCCGTGATGTTCATCTGGGTGATCCAACAGTTCTCTGTGAGGTGCAAGCCGTGATACTCCTGGACTCTCCGAAGTTCTTCCTTGCAAGACCAGCTTGCCTCAGACCCATCGTGGGCCCTGTCGTCTCTCCCAGACCAGGGACCTTGTCCACCTCAATTGACTGTGGGACTTGGTTCGCTATTAAATTCTATCCTATTCTGTATAACCTTCTGTGTTCACCAGAGCATTGACCTCTGGAGGGACATTGGTTCCCAAATAAAGCTGTGTTACTCACTCTATCTGCACCTGCGAGTCAGGACTTTGTTCCCCACTTGCGTCACGAGTACCAGACAGGGATATAGGACCCTGCTGAGGGGTTAATGTCCCCTTGAATTTCAGGAAGAGACTGAAATGTGCTGACTGCCCTTACAGCTGTTCATGACATAAATTGGCATAGTTGGTGTTAAGTTTGAGTAGTTGGCACTTTTCGTTCCCTATGGACTTCACGGCCATACATTGGTGTAGTTGGCCGTAAATTGGTGCAGTGAGCCATAAATTGGTGCAGTCAGTACTTTCTTTTTAAAAACAGAATATTCCTGGTCGACCGGTTAGCTCAGCTGTTTAGCAAGAGTGCTAATAATACACAGGTTGCCAGTTCAACTCCCTCATTGGCCATTTCGAGCTGTGCCCTTCTTTAAAACATGAAGGAAGGAAAATATTTTCTTAAAATCTATCTGGTGCTTGATGACAATGGGTAACAATGTGTGGCATATTGGATAGCCAAAATAATATATAGAAGAGCTGAATTGTGTGAAGAAAAATTGAGACAGAATTTGTTAACAGCTGGAACTGTGAAATGGAAATTTTTGGTTTGGTAAACTAGTTGCTTATATCCTCTTGCATCCAAACTTCTATAACTTATTTTCTGTTTCTTTTAGAGATCTCTCTCTATCTCTCTCTCTCTTCCATAAGATGTGCACCCTAGCTAAATCCCTTAAAAAAAACAACAGACAAACAAACAAAAAACAAAACAAAACAAAAAAAGCTTAGTATTAGGAGACATCCAAATACTGTGCTTAATAAGGAGGACCCATGGTATGAGACAGAGATAGAAGTCAGGAAAAGGCTTTCCATGTAAATCCTGAGGATGTACAGATGGACCTCAAAAACCCAAAATTGTGAATCCTTTAATTTCAAGGGTGCCCACATAGGAAATTCCTGCAATTTTGCTTAAAAGATTCTCTCAGGTCGATGAGGACAGGAATAAAGGAAAGACACTGGCCAGGAAAATTTTGAGCAGATCGGAAGAAAACCCAAAGGTTAAGTTTAAAAATGATAATGAATGGAAACCAAGGGATCCACACCCGGAGGATCCAGGAGATTATAACAACCCCTGTGACCCAGAGAAAGTCTACCACGCTAGACCAGTAATAACTAGAAAACAGGTTATACATTATAACCATGGACAGGGAACACCACAATACCTAGAAGAAGGAAGATAATTCACTAGAGCAGAACTCCAGGCCATGAGAACTGATTTTTCACAAAAAGATTTGGCAGACACAGAATGGCATCCCATACTTGGGATAAAAGAGCAAACACTATCATGCTTACAGGAACAGAAATGAGGCAAATATCAGCTGTCACTCAGCAATCTCAGTTGAATGCACAGCAATCGGCCATAACTCAGGTATACCCAACAGGGATGCTAACACTGATTTTGGATCACAGAGGCCTGGTGAGCCACACACCCTACAGTGGATCTAACTTCCCAGGAGATGGTTTACACTGGAAGGACACAGCTCAAACCATCAAAGTCACTAGAAAAACTGGCAAATCTAGCAAGGATATATGACAAAAATGTTGACTCTCCCATGCAGGTTACTGCTTCAAATGCAGTAAAGAAAGCCATACCGAGAGGAGCCCTGCCACACCTAAAAATGTCAGGTCTGAATTCAATAGCACAGGCATGGATAATTGAAGACATCATTAAAGTCTTCAGACTGGCCGAGGAACTCCATGGCATTCCAAAATTTATGTTCAATGCACGGATCAGGAATCCCAGCTGAGGCTTTATGCCGCAGCAACAAACCAGGAAGCAGGACAACCCTAAGCAGACATTTAACTGGCCCTGAAATGGCAGAGTTTTCCAAAACCCAAGACCCATTATTAATATGTTCAGGGGATGGTCTCCAAGAAATTAGACTCCAAGAAATCAGCAGGTGAATAACTTCTAGGGAATCCACAGCAGAATTCCAATTTTCAGGGGAATTCTGACAAGAACCCTAATTTTCAAAATAAGTCTATGAGAAATAGAAAACCCCTAGGACAACCTCTCAACAGGAATCGTACATGGAATCCTAGAGTTGACCAGCAATCATAGGTATAATATACTCAAAAATTCTTTTCAAAAAACAGGTAAACCCCCAGGTGGGCAAAGCTAACAATCATGGTCGACTCGGGCATAATAGACCTTATATAAAGTTATACACAGACATTTTTTCACACTCTCAGGTGATAGAATTATTAATTGATATAGGCTCACAAGTTACTCTATTGAATCAAACAGATCACAGGAATTTGAGAACATTCCCATACTGCAATATTGAAGGGCTTGTGGGTACACTCTCCAAAGCCTATTAAATTCCTATCATTATACATAATTATGATAGGAACCCAATTAAAACCTACACCTATATAGGACAAAATTTAGAAAACATCTTGGGGATGGACATTTTACCTACTTTATTTTCTTTCTTTATTCCATTTAAAACCTTAAAAACTAATGTAGTGGGCTTCAAATGTAATTTAGGGTCTGTCCAGATTGATGCAGTAAAATTACCAAATCCTATTGGACAATGCTTTACTAAACAGTACCCCCTTAATTGGGGACATAGAGAAATTACTGCTAAAATTCAGGAAATGGTGACTGAGGGTGTAATCTCTAAAAGTTGCTGTCACAGATTTAATAGCCCAGTGTGGATGGTTTTAAAATCAAATTGGGAATACAGATTGACAATTGACTACAAGAATATTTATAAAAATAGTTCCAAAATGCTAGGGGCGTTGCCTGAAGCTCAGGAAGTGATTAATAAAATTACCCAGAGAAACAGCAAATTTTATGTGACAACTGACATGTCAGATATGTTCTTTGCCATTCTGATTACAGAGGACAGCAAGGAATATACCATCTTTCCATGGTAAGGTGCACAGTATCAATTCAATAGGTTACCACATGGATATTTGAATAGTCCAGTCATTACACATTCCATTTTGGCATCACAAATTGACAACTCCAAATACTCTTCTCTTATTATCTCCTACATTGACAATAACATTATGATGCATCACGAGGAACACATATTGGAACAGGAAAATAATTAATACAGGACTTAAGATCAAAAGGATAGACCATAAACAAGGAAAAGACCTCAGGTCCCACAACAACTGTTATATTTTTAGGCATAACATGAAATTCACATGGCAGACAAGTACAACAATCAGCAATTGATAAAATTCAAGCTCTATGAGCACCCAAGGATAAGGTACAGGCTCAGAGGCTGATAAGATTATTTGGCTATTGGAGACAACACATTCGTTATATGTGAGCATTGCTGGCAGCATTGTACAAAACAACTAGAAAGGCAGAAAATTTTTTTTGGAACTCAGAACAGGAAAAAGCTTTTCAGCAGTTAAAATACTATATTATCACCTTTCAAACCCTAGTGTATCCAGCACAAGGTGATGACTTCCTCCTAGAACAAGAACAGACAGGTGAACATGGAATGTGGTCTCTATGGACCAGAAAAAAGGAAGATAAACTGTTCAAACCATGTGGTTTCTAGACCAAGTGATTTCCACACTCTCCTAATAAATATACTAAATTTGAGCAATCGGTCTGGCACGTATATGAAACTTTAAAAATAATGGAGCCTCTCATAGGCATCACCAAGCTCACTGTTCGAACCACAGTAGCTGACCTACACTGGACTAAGCTGATGCCAGAAGAAACAATGGGCATCCAATGTAACCAGTGGTTGCTAACATGGAAATGGTATACCCAAGGCAGGGATATTGCCCCTAAAGGGCAACCTAGTCTTCTCATAGAGGAGATTGATAAGGCAGAGATTGACTTGCCCAACCTTGGTCTGACGGATGAGCAAATCCATGTCCAATAGGAAAATGGGGCTAACCCTGGTCTCCTGTCTTGCAGAACATCTGGTTCACAGATGGCTCAGCAGTGGTAACTAAGGGTGTGACTGCATGGACAGCAGCAGGTTTCAGGCTGGAGAACAGGGTGTTTCTCAAAGGACCAGGTAAAAACAGTTCTGCTCAACATGCAGAGCTCATAACTGTGGCATTGGAAGTGAGACACTCAGTACAGAAAAAGAACCCTATGGTCAGAATTTTTACTGACTCCTGGGCAGTTGCTAATGGATTTATACTTTGGTCACAAAGATGGAAAAAGACAGTTTTCAAAATTAATGGCAGAGAGGTCTTGTCCAGGGATTACTGGAAAGAACTAAGACCATTAGCTGAAAAGATTAAGATTTTAGTTACACATGTATCAGCACATAGAAAGGGAGAAACGCCAGAGGAATACTATAATATAACAACATTGCAGACTCTCTCACCAAAGAATCAGAGGTAAGCGTAGAATCTAAGGACTCACTATCTAGGCCAAAGAGACAAATCAAATTTCCTATTAAATATCAGGACTATGATACAACTGGAGCATTTAGGGTTCCTAATGAACTGGACAAAATATAATCCTTAGATGTCAAAACACAACCATATAGAACACAGAGGGAGCGTAAGCTGCCAGCTCATTTGAGGGACTATATCACTCATGCAACACAAGTTATAGAATAAAAAACTATTATAGTTGATGATACTCTTAAATAGATTCATAATAACTCAGGGCATTTAGGAACACATTCCCTTTATAATTGGCTGACTGAAAGAGGTTTACAAATTCCATGGCAAAGCATTAAGCATATTATTTCTACATGCGTTGACCAAGAAATATTTAGTGACAGATACAGATATAAAGAACCACCTGATACTGCATCTATACACACTTTTAATTTTTTTTGTCAAACGGATTTTATCGGACCATTAACACATTCATACACCCAAAAACCTGCATGCACCTTTGTGGATCAATACTCTGGCTCAGAGTTGCATTAGCCTGTCACAAACCCACATCGAAGGCCACCTGAAGAGCGATTCTTCAATGGTGTTGTTTCTGTGGACCACCTCAAATTATTGAAAGTGATCCACGGCAACTAAAAAGCTGGCACAACTTTTCGATATCCAATGGCAATATCATTTGCCTTATAATCCCACTACTTCAGGCAATGTTTAAAGATTCAATGGACTTGAAAAAAGCAAACTAAAATTACTAGAGCAACATTCTTCTTCTAAATTGGAACTGGATGTTGCATGTTTCCTTTTAAATCAAAAGGAAAAACTTGGTCATGCACCACCTCATTCCTATCTAAATCGCTCACCAGACATTGTCGATTTGCCAAATGACAACAAACCTTGTAAATTTTCTTGGCGAGTCACCATTAAGGATCATAAAAAACAAAACAAAAATCTCTCCACCCAGGATATAATCGCTGATGGAGGAGGGAACACTTATTGGACTTCCGGAGGATGTGGACACTTACAGCTCCACAAAGCCAACCAAATCTCCCCAAACTTAAGTATTCTTGCTACTTTTTACTAGATAACTTATTACTGCTTACACTTGTTGAAATGGTTTATATTATTCTAATTTATCTCTGTGCTCCAACATACCTTCACTTGGTAGTACTACTTTCAGACCATTACCTATTATGCTGTAGCATAAATGCCTGCTATATAGACCTACACCTAGAAGGGTACATATTACTTTTAATTTAGATGTATTCAGGGTATCATATCTACTCCCTGAACATAAGGGATATACAAATCCTAGATATCATATGACAATTAATTTAGGCTTGATGAAACCATTGGATGACTTTAAAGTTAAGAAACCACTACAGATACTGTTAGTAGTTGGACAAATTAAGAATTTCATCATTTCCGAAGTACAAGAAGCTGAGATACAGGAGATTAGAGGGAAACTATTGGGGGAACAAGTAACCAGAAAACATTTTTTCAAGCAAACTCAGGACACTGTATAGGAACCTTCTTCTTCTACAGGTGAAATTAACTATTTACTACATACACATGACACCCTTATCCATGCACTTATGAAACCTCAATGCCTACAAAAGAACAACCTGAGCAGTTAGAACAAATTTTTTCTTTCTTAGTTCCCAATACTTAGAAAACCAGCTAAGAGGATGCTGTGATAAAATGTAAACTTTGCTGCAGCTTGCCTATGCTGACATTCAGAGACTCCTTAATTATGGTATTGCATCTACTGATTCTTGGAGCACTTCTTCTCCATTAGAAATGGATTATTCCAGGCCATTTGGCTGTACAGATGGTGAATGTTGGATCAATCTAATAGAGCTAATAGATACAGCTTCAGTACTTTTCTATGACACTTATGCTACACCCATCACAATTCAGGAATGAACTTTAGTTCCCTTTGAAAGACCCTTTTATCTACAAGGCTATTACCTTTGTAAAGATCTTGTTCATTCTTTCACTTCATCTATTTACTTCACTATGAAACCTGTGGAAGTTATCTTTTCTGATATTCCTATGGTACAAATTGGAACCCCAACACATGTAAAGAGCTTGGGCAATGGTGCATGGATTTTGTGTACATGCAACATATTTCAGTTATTCTATTTTAATCATACAGCCATGTCAAATAACATTTTAACCTTTACAGCTTGCATTCATGTTTTGAATGTTATTGACATTAATTTTAATGGTCATAGTTACATGACCTCTACTAATACACAATTATCATACTGCTTCCTTCCACCCATGGTGGCAGATACTAGCAAACCAATTCCTTGGATTAATTTCACCACAGTCAAGGAAGCTATTCATCAAAATCTGGATGTGCTAACCACTCTTGATGACACCATTAAACACCTCCATGCATTGGAGGCACATACAACCACAATACATTCATTGGTTTATACCATGAATGGAGGGTTATCTAAGGAAGGCATGGCCACTGAATTAAGTACACCTTGTTTCTTTGGGGGACTCATTAAGTGATCCCTGCCCCTACACATTTGTTCTGGCTCGTGGAGCACATATAACCCTTTGCATTTCTTTCACAATACCTAGAATTCTATCATTGGGAATGTTTGGAGTGGACTTAAAGAAATTTTGTTTTTTATCATATGTATTATTTTTGGATGATATTTGCTTAAATAAATAATATGCACTTGTTGCACAGTTAAAATTTTTGCTAATACATAATAATTGTGATGTCCTTAATGTTTAATTTGTAACATTTCAGAAATCAAGGGATGGCATGTATAGAGCATATAAAATATTATATATGTTGGATGCGGTTTGCAAAATAAGTTCTTTACTAGTAGGGACAGGACCATGGCCACACATGTGTGAGAGTGATAATAGTAGAGTAAAAAACATGTTTTTGTGTGAAACTGAGCATAGCAATATTGAGTGATAAACACGTTCATCAAAACAACTCATGGCAAGCAACTTCTGGTTATCAGCTAAGAGGTAAACAACTCCTGGCAAACAACTTCTGGTTACACCTGAGAAGTAAACAAATCTAAGGGAAAGAGGATAAAAGCTGAACTCAGAGCAATACCATGAGTAGTCTGACTGGGCACTCCAGGTAAGAACCTCTGCGAGGCACTGAGAGGTACTCTGGAATGATCCTCCAGGACATTCATCTGGGGGATCTGACAGAGTCTGCTGCAAGGTGCAAGCCATGATACTCCTAGACTCTCCGAAGTTCTTCCTTGCAAGACCAGCTTGCCTCAGATCCATCATGGGCCCAGTTGTCTCTCCGGAAGCAGGGACCTTCTCCACCTCAATTGACTCTGGGACTTAGTTCGTTATTAAATTCTATCCTATTCTGTATAACCCTCTGTACTTACCAGAGCATTGACCTCTGGAAGGACATTGGTTCCCAAATAGAGCTGTGTTACTCACTCTATCTGAAACTGTGTGTCAGGACTTTGTTCCCCACTAGCGTTACAAGTATTATGCAGGGATGTAGGGCCCTGCCGAAGGGTTAATGTCCCCTTGACTTTCAGGAAGAGACTGAAATGTGGCAACTGCCCTTACAGGTGCTCGCAACACATGTGACATTCCAATTCTCTCATCACCATTTATTGAAAAGCCTATCTTTTAACCATTGTATGTTTTTGGCTTCTTTGTTGAGATGCTAGTAATCTTATACCTTACATAATTTTACATTCCTCAAAGAACTCTCTGGATGTTTATTGTTTAGTTCAATAGTAATCTTGGCATAATCCCTTTTAGTAAGTTTAATTTTCTAGACAGTACATGTTTATAAATTTTTTTCACATTACTGCTTCTGGGTTCTACAGTGAGGTAAAACATGTGTATAAAATGTTTTTGTACACCTAACAACAAACTAAACAATGGTGACTTACTGAACCTAATATTTGTACATTTGAATACTTGACAGATACATTACATGGAATCTGTTTATGCTTATATTAAAGTACATCTCAAGCTCACATGAATGACATATAATAGCACATTTATTTTTTTAATTTATTTTTTAAATTTATTGGGGTGACAATTGTTAGTAAAGCTACATAGATTTCAGGTATAAAATTCTGTATTGCATCATCTATAAATCCCAGTGTGTGTTCACCCCCCAGAGTTAAATCTTTTTCCATCACCATGTATTTGATCCCGTTTACCCTCACCTACCACTTCCCTCCCCTCAAAACCTCTGGTAAGGACTAAACTCTTGTCTGTGTCTATGAGGTTTTGTTTCTCATTTATTTGTCTTGTTCTTTTGGTTTATATACCACACATAAGTGAAATCATATGGTTCTGTGCTTTCTCTGTCTGACTAATTTCGCTTAGCATTATATTCTCAAGATCCATCCACGTTGCCAAATTGGTCCAATTTCATTTTTTCTTACTGCGAAATAGTATTCCATTGTGTATATATACCACAACTTCTTTATCCATTCATCTGTTGAATGACATTTTGGTTGTTTCCATGTCTTGGCCACCATAAATAAAGCGGCAATGAACATTGGAGCACACATGTCTTTACGCATAAATGTTTTCAGTTATTTTGGGTACAAACCCAGGAGAGGGATTGCTGGCTCATATGGTAATTCCATTCGTAATTTTTTTAGGAAATTCCACACTGCCTTCCATAGCAGCTGCACCAGTCTGCATTCCTACCAACAGTGTATGAGGATTCCGTTTTCTCCACAGCCTCTCCAACACTTGTTATTCTTTGTCTTGTTGATGGTAGCCATTCTAACTGGGGTGAGGTAATATCTCATTGTGGTTATTGTTTGTATTTCTCTGATGATTAGTGGTCTTAAGCATATTTTCATATGTCTATTTGCCATTTGTATGTTCTCTTTGGAGAAATGTCTCTTCAGGTCCTCTGCCCATTTTTCAATTGGGTTGTTTGTTTTTTTGTAGTTGAGTTTCATGAGTTCCTTGTATATTCTGGATAGTAGCCCCTTATCGGAGGCACTGTTTGCAAAAATCTTCTCCCATTCAGATGGTTTCCTCTTTATTTTGTCGATGGTTTCTTTTGCTGTGTAGAAGCTTTTAAGTTTCATATAGTCCCATTCATTTAGTTTAGTGTTTACTTCCCTTGCCTTTGGAGTCAAATTCTTAAAACACTCTTTCATGCCAAGGTCCATAAGTTTAGTACCTATGTTTTCTTCTATGCAGTTTATTGTTTCAGGTCTTATGCTTAAGTCTTTGATCCATTTTGAATTAATTTTGGTACATGGTGACAGATAGCAGTCAAGTTTTGTTCTTTTGCACGTGGCTTTCCAATTCTCCCAGCACCATTTATTGAAGAGACTGTCTTTTTTCCATTGTACGCTTTTTGTTCTTTGTCAAAAATTATCTGCCCATATTTATGTGGTTCTATTTCTCAGTTCTCAATTCTACTCCATTGGTCTATATGTCTGTTTTTATGCCAATACCATGCTGTTTTTATTATTGTTGCTCTGTATTACAAGCTAATTCAGGGAGTGTGATACCTCCAGCATTGTTCTTTTTTTCTTATGATTTGTTTGGCTATTTGGGGTCTTTTGTTGTTTCAAAAAATGTGAAGATTTTTTTGTTCTATTTCTTTTAAAAAATGCCATTGGGGGCTGGCCCGGTGGCTCAGGCGGTTGGAGCACCATGCTCCTAACTCCGAAGGCTGCTGGTTCAATTCCCATATGGGCCAGTGGGCTCTCAACAAGGTTGCCAGTTCGATTCCTCGAGTCCCGCAGGGGATGGTGGGCAGCGCTCCCTGCACCTAAGATTGAACACGGCACCTTGAGCTGAGCTGCCGCTGAGCTCCCGGATGTCTCAGTTGGTTGGAGCACGTCTTCTCAACCACAAGGTTGCCGGTTCGACTCCCACAAGGGATGGTGGGCTGTGCCCCCTGCAAATAGTAGTGGCAACTTGACCTCGAGCTGAGCTGCGCCCTCCACAGCTAAGACTGAAAGGACAACAACTTGTCTTGGAGAGGAGTCCTGGAAGTGCACACTGTTCCCTAATAAGGTCCTATTCCCCTTCCCCAATAAAATATTTTTAAGAAAAGAAAAAAAATGCCATTGGGATTTTGATGGGCATTGCATTAAATCTGTATATTCCTGATCAAAATGGCGGAGTGAGTTGAGCCTCTGTAAAGCTCCCCTGGAATTTATAACTAATCAAACAACAATAACTCCACAAAGGACTCCCTGCACAGCAGACAGGTAAAACGAAGAGGCCCACTACTGAATTCACCTAAAGGTGGGCGAGTCGCGCGAGCTGGGGATGTGGGAAGGGAGAAGTGGAGAGATGGAGCCGCGCAGGCAGAGGACACAGACCAAGCTCAGTGCTCTGAGCTCGCTGCTTCCCGGAACTAACGCAGCTGCAGGAGAGGGAAGAACTCGGACTGCTAGGGCTCCACTTATGGCCCACAGGGCTGAGGGGACAGCATATAACAGAGCTGAAACCAAAGCTCACGGCAGAGACCTCGGAGAAAACACAGAGGGAAAAAGGCTGAAAATGGTGGTTTAAGCCCTCACGGCCAAGCAGAGAACGGAAGCCTTAGGCACTGAGACTAGCCGACCCCTCCCTACCTTCCCAGAGGTCGCCATGCCCCCACCTGCCTCATGCTAGAAGCGGAACAGTAGCAGTATCAGGTCAAAAGAACAGAATATTTGCTGTTCTGAGAACTGTGGAGAGCAGACACAAAATCCCAGCCCAACTAGTTCCAACAAAGGGGAGGGAGCTATGGAAGCAGGACCGGCTGTGGTGGTGGTCCACGCCATTGCTCTGGGCCACCTCTCACAACTCACTCCCGCTAATGTCCCCACCTATCTGGGCAGATACCTGCAGGAGTAAACAGAACTGCTGAAATATATCGAACACTGTGACCGAGGTGAACTTTTAACAGAGGAGAAGCCCGTCTCCCAGGGAATCCCCCCATTGTGTGAGAAGCTGGAATAGTGCAGAGAAACATAGCACTACCATGTGAGAGAGAGATAAAAAAGGCTGCATAAAAGAGAAAATAAAACATTCTACCAACAAGTACTGGAAAACGAAAGAAAGACCTCTTCCTATCAACTTGTTGCAGAAGCCACTCCTGTAGAGAT
This sequence comes from Rhinolophus sinicus, assembly GCF_036562045.2. Classification (NCBI taxonomy): domain Eukaryota; kingdom Metazoa; phylum Chordata; class Mammalia; order Chiroptera; family Rhinolophidae; genus Rhinolophus; species Rhinolophus sinicus. Next base: position 89,063,745 of record NC_133768.1, read on the forward strand.
CTAGGAAGATAAATACTAAATCAGTAATTGCCATGAATAACCAAGGCAACAAGACAGCTCAGAAAGAAAGTGAAAAATCTCCAGAAAAGGCACTTAAAGATACAGAAATATGTGACTTAAATGACAGAGAATTCAAGATTGCAGTTTTGAAAAAACACAACGAGATGCAAGAAAACACAGATAGGCAGTTAAATGAACTCAGAAACACAATCAAAGAACAGCATGAGCATTTTACGAAAGAGATTGAAATTTTAAAAAAGAACCAAATAGAATTTCTGGAGATTAAGAACTCAATAGAAGAAATTAAGAATGAAATAACCAGCTTAGGTAGTAGAGTTGACCAGATGGAGGAAAGAATCAGTGACATCGAAGATAGAAACCTGGAAATGACACAGATGGAAGAAGAAAGAGACTTGAGACTTAAAAGAAATGAAAGAACTTACAAGAACTTTCTGACTCCATCAGAAAGAGCAATATAAGAATAATGGGCATACCAGAAGGAGAAGAAAGAGAGAAGGAACAGAGAATATATTCAAACAAATTGTTGATGAGAACTTCCCAAACTTGTGGACAGAACTGCACCCTCGAATCCAAGAAGCAAATAGAACACCTAATTACCTCAATCCCAACAGGCCTTCTCCAAGGCACATTGTATTGTAGCTGTCTAAAATCAACGACAAAGGAAGAATCCTCAAGGCAGCCAGGGAAAAGAAGACGGTAACTTACAAAGGAAAGCCCATTAGATTATCATCACATTTTTCAGCAGAAACTCTACAAGCCAGGAGGAGTGGAACCAAATATTCAAACTATTGAAAGAGAGAAATTATGAGACAAGAATAATATATCCAGCAAAGATATCCTTTAGATATGAAGGAGGAATAGAGACGTTTCTAGACATACAGAAGCTGAGGGAATTTTCTAATACACGACCTGCACTACAAGAAATACTAAAGGAGGCTATTCAACCACCATCAACAGGGAGAATTCTTGGCAACCAAAACATAAAAAGGGGGAGAGTAAAGGCCTGAACCGGAATATGGGAATGGAGAAAGTAAGCGTGCTGAAGAAAATGGAATACTCTAAATATCAAACTTTCTTTTACATAAACTGAAGCGTAACCACTCAAATAAAATCCAGAACTGAAATATATACTGTAATAAAAGAAGAAACAGAGGGAAACATCATAGAATACCACCACACAGAAATAATAGACAACAACAAAAAGGCAAAGAAACAATGGAGACACAGCCTTACCAGAAAACTAAAGATAGAATGACAGGAAATCCTCACATATCAATAATCACCCTAAATGTGAATGGACTGAAATCACCAATAAAAAGGCACAGAGTAGCAGATTGGATCAAAAAACTAAATCCAACCATATGCTGTCTTCAAGAGACACATCTCAGCTACAAGGACAAGCATAGACTCAAAGTGAAAGGGTAGAAATTGACACTCCAAGCAAATGGTACCCAGAGAAAATCAGGTGTAGCCATAATGATATCAGGTGAAACAGACTTCAGGTGAAAAAGATAACAAGAGACAAAGATGAACATTTCATAATGGTAAAGGGGACTATACAACAAGAATACATAACAGTCAACAATATTTATGCCTCCAATCAGGGAGCACCGAAATATACCAAGCAACTCGTAACAGAACTAAAAGGAGAAATTGACCAAAACACAATTATACTAGGGGACTTAAATACATCATTGACAGCTATGGATAGATCATCCAAACAGAAAATAAATAACGAAATAGCAGCCCTAAATGACACATTAGATGAAATGGACATAATTGACATTTATAGAGCACTTCATCCTAAAACATCAGACTATACATTCTTTTCTAGTGTACATGGAACATTCTCAAGGATAGACCATATATTGGGACATAAAATCAGTCTCAGCAAATTTAAGAAGATTGAAATCATACCAAGCATATTCTCTGATCACAAGGCTTTGAATTGGATATCAACTGCAAAAAGAAAGCGGGGAAAAAACACAAACACATGGAGATTAAACAACATACTTTTAAAGAACGACTGGGTCAAAGAAGAAATTAGAGGAGAGATCAAAAGATGCATAGAAACAAATGACAATGAAAATACATCCTACCAAAATTTTTGGGATGCAGCGAAAGCAGTTTTAAGAGGGAAATTTATGTCATTACAGGCCTATCTCAAGAAACAAGAAAACTCCCAAATAAATAACCTCATGTTACACCTTAAAGAACTAGAAGAAGAAGAAGAAATGAAACCTAAGGTAAGCAGAAGAAAGGAAATAACAAAAATCAGAGCAGAGCTAAATGAATTACAGAAGAAAATGGTGATAGAAAAAATGTGACAAAGAGCTGTTTCTTTGAAAAGATTAACGAATTTGAGAAACCCTTGGCTACACTCACTAAGATAAAAAGGGAGAAGACACTAATAACAAAATCAGAAATGAAAAAGGGGAAGTTATCATGGACACCACAGAAATACAAAGGATCATCCAAGAATACTATGAAGGACTATATGCCACCAAATTCAACAACCTAGAAGAAATGGACAAGTTCTTAGAAACATATAGCCTTCCAAGGCTGAACCATGAAGAACTGGAAAATCTAAACAGACCGATCACCAGTAACGAAATTGAATCAGTCATCCAAAACCTTCCCAAAAGCAAAAGTCCGGGACCAGATGGCTTCACTAGTGAATTCTACCAAACCTTCAAAGAGGATCTAATACCAATCCTGCTCAAACTCTTCCAAAAAAATTGAAGAAGAGACAGTACTCCTAACTCATTTTATGAGGCCAACATTACCCTGATACCAAAACCTGGTAAGGACAACACAAAAAAGAAAACTACAGACCAATATCTCTGATGAATACAGATGCAAAAATCCTAAACAAATTTCTAGCAAATCGAATACAACAATGCATTAAAAAGATTATTCATCACGACCAAGTGGGGTTCATCCTCGGGCACAAGGATGGTTCAACATCCAAGAATCCATCAATGTGATACATCACATAAACAAAATAAAGGACAAAAATCATATGATTATATCAATTGATGCAGAAAAAGCATTTGACAAGATACAACATCCATTTATGATTAAAACACTTAATAAAATAGGTATAGAAGGAAAATACCTTAACATAATAAAGGCCATATATGACAAGCCCTCAGCTAATCTCATAATTAATGGAGAAACACTGAAGCCCTTTGCTCTACGTTCAGGAACACGACAGGGCTCTCCCCTATCACCTCTGCTTTTCAACATAGTGTTGGAAGTCCTTGCCAGAGCAATCAGGCAAGATAAAGAAATAAAAGGCATTCAAATTGGGAATGAAGAAGTTAAATTATCATTTTTTGCAGATGACATTACGCTACATATAGAAAACACTAAAGACTCCACCGAAAAACCACTGGAAACAATCAACGAATAGAGTAAAGTTGCTGGCTACAAATGAATATACAAAAGTCCATTGCCTTCCTATATACTAACAATGAAATCTCAGAAATAGAAATACAAAATACAATAACTTTTGCAATTACAGCAAAAAGAATAAAATACCTAGGAATAAACTTAACCAAGGATGTGAAGGACCTATATGCTGAAAACTATAAGACATTTTTGAAAGTAATTGAAGAAGACACAATGAAATGGAAAGACATTCAATGCTCATGGATTGGAAGAATCAACATAGTTAAAATGTCCATATTACCCAAAACAATATACAGATTTAATGCAATTCCAATCAGAATCCCAATGGCATTTTTTAAAGAAACAGAACAAAAATCAACAGATTTGTTTGGAACCACAAAAGACCCCGAATAGCCAAAGCAATCTTAAGAAAAAAGAACAATACTGGAGGTATCACACTTCCTGACTTTAGCTTGTACTACAGGGCTACAATAATCAAAACAGCATGGTATTGGCAGAAAAACAGACACATAGACCAATGGAATAGAATTGAGAACCCAGAAATAAAACCACATAAATATGGACAGATAATTTTTGACGAAGAAGCTAAAAACATACAATGGAGGAAAGACAGCCTCTTCAATAAATGGTGCTGGGAGAATTGATAGCCACGCAAAAGAATGAAACTGGACTGCTGTCTGTCACCATGTACCAAAATTAATTCAAAATGGATCAAAGACTTAAGCATAAGACCTGAAACAATAAACTGCATAGAAAAAATCATAGGTACTAAATTTATGGACCTTGGGTTCAAAGAGCATTTTATGAATTTGACTCCAAAGGCAATGGAAGTAAAAGCTAAAATAAACGAATGGGACTATATGAAACTTAAAAGCTTCTGCACAGCAAAAGAAACCATCGACAAAATAAAGAGGCCACCAACTGAATGGGAGAAGATTTTGCAAACAGTGCCTCTGATAAGGGGCTGATATCCAAAATATACCAGGAACACATGAAACTCAACAACAAAAAAACAAACAACCGAATTAAAAAATGGGCAGAGGACCTGAAGAGACATTCCTCCAAAGAGGACATACAAATGGCAAATAGACATATGAAAAAATGCTCAACATCACTAATCATCAGAGAAATGCAAATGAAAACCACAATGAGATATCACCTCACCCCAGTCAGAATGGCGATCATCAACAAGACAAATAGTAACAAATGTTGGAGAGGCTGTGGAGAAAAGGAACCCTCATACACTGTTGGTGGGAATGCAAACTTCTGCAGCCATAATGGAAGGTAGTTTGGAGGCTCCTCAAAAAATTATGGATAGAATTACCATATGACCCAGAAACCCCTCTCCTGTGTATCTAACCAAAAAATCTGAAAACATTTATACATAAAGATACATGTGCTCCAATGTTCATTGCAGCTTTGTTTATGGTGGCCAAGAAACGGAAACAACCAAAATGTCCTTCGATAGATGAATGGATAAAGATGTTGTAGTATATATGCACAATGGAATACTATTCAGCGGCAAGATGATACAGGAACATTTGTGGCAACATGGATGGATTTTGAGAGTATGATGCTAAGCGAAATAAGTCAGACAGTAAAAGCAGTGAACCATATGATTTCACTGATATGTGATATATAAACCAAAAACAACAAAAGAACAAGTCAAACAAATGAGAAACAAAAACTCATAGACACAGAAAATAGTTTAGTGGTTACCAGAGGGTAAGTTGGGAGGGGGATGGGAGGTGAGGGTAAGGGGAATGAAATATATAATGATGCAAGGAGAACCTACTCTGAGTGGGTAACACACAATGGGATTTATAGATGATGTAATACAGAATTGTACACCTGAAATCTATGTAATTTTACTAACACTTGTCACCCCAATAAATTTAAAAGAAAAAATTATAACCAATAAGTAAAAAGAAAACTAGAAAGAAGAAAAAAATCTGTATATTCCTTTGGGTAATATGGCATTGTTGTTTTATAAATAAATAAATAAATAAATAAATAAATAAATAAATAAATAAATAAATAAATATGGCATTGTAACTATGTTGATTCTTCCAATCCATGAGCAAGGAATGTTTTTCCATTTCATTGCGTCTTCTTCGATTTCTTTTAAAAATGTCTTGTAGTTTTCAGCATATAAATCTTTCACATCCTTGCTTAAGTTTATTGCTAGGTATTTTATTATTTTTGCTGCAATTTCAAAAAGAATTTTTTTATTTCTTTTTCTGGGAATTCATTGTTAGTGTATAGGAATGCAGTGGAATTTTGTACGTTGATTTTGTAGCCAGCCACATTACTGTATTTGTTTATTCTTTCTAATAACTTTTTGGTGTAGTCTTTAGGGTTTTCTATATCTAGCAAAATGTCATCTGCAAAAAGTGATAATTTAACTTCTTCATTCCCAATTTGGATGCCTTTTATTTCTTTCTGATGCCTGATTGCTCTGGCGAGGACTTCCAACACTATGTTGAAAAGCAGAGGTGATAGGGGACAGCCCTGTCATGTTCCTGAATGTGAAGCAAAGGGCTTCAGTTTTTCACCGTTAATTATGAGATTAGCTGAGGGTTTGTCATATATCACCTTTATTATGTTAAGATACTTTCCTTCTATACCTATTTTATTAATTGTTTTAATCGTAAATGGATGTTGTATCTTGTCAAATGCTTCTTCTGCATCAATTGATATAATCATTCGATTTTTGTCCTTTATTTTGTTTATGTGATGTATCACATTGATGGATTTGCGGATGTTGAACCATTCTTGTGCCACTGGGATGAACCCCACTTGGTCGTGATGAATAATCTTTTTAATGCATTGTTGCATTCGATTTGCTAGAATTCTGTTTAGGATTTTTGCATCTGTATTCTTCAGAGATATTGGTCTCCAACTCTCTTTTTTGTGTAGTCCTTGCTAGGTTTTTGTATCAGGGTAGTGTTGGCCTCATAAAATGAGTTAGGAGTGTTGTCTCTTCTTCAACTTTTTGGAAGAGTTTGAGCAGGATTGGTATTAGTTTCTCTTTGAAGGTTTGGTAGAATTCACTAGTGAAGGCATCTGGTCCTGGACTTTTGCTTTTGGGAAGGTTTTGGATGACTGATTCAATTTCGTTACTGGTGATCTGTCTGTTTAGATTTTCCAGTTCTACATGGTTCAGCCTAGGAAGGCTATATGTTTCTAAGAACTTGTCCATTTCTTCTAGGTTATTGAATTTGGCGGTGTATAGTCCTTCATAGTATTCTTGGATGATCCTTTGTATTTCTGTTGTGTTCGTGATAACTTCCCCTTTTCAAATTTTGATGTAGTTAGTGTCTTCTCTCTTTTTATCTTAGTGAGTCCAGCCAAGGGTTTCTGAATTTTGTAAATCTTTTCAAGAACCAGCTCTTTGTCACATTAATTTTTTCTATTGTCTTTTTCTTCTCTATTTCATTTAATTCTGCTCTGATTTTTGTTCTTTCCTTTCTACTGCTGACCTTGGATTTTACTTGTTCTTCTTTTCTAGTTCTTTAAGGTGTAACATGAGGTTATTTATTTGGGAGTTTTCTTGTTTCTTGAGATAGGCCTGTAATATAAATTTCCTCCTAAAACTGTTTTTGCTGCATCCCAAAAATTTTGGTAGGATGTATTTTCATTGTCATTTGTTTCTATGTATCTTTTGATCTCTCCTCTAATTTCTTCTTTGACCCAGTCGTTCTTTAAAAGTATGTTGTTTAATCTCCATGTATTTGTGTTTTTCCTGCTTTCTTTTTGCAGTTGACATCCAATTTCAAAGCCTTGTGATCAAAGAATATGCTTGGTATGATTTCAATCTTCTTAAATTTGCTGAGGCTGACTTTATGTCCCAATATATGGTCTATCCTTGAGAATGTTCCATGTACACTAGAAAAGAATGTATAGTCTGATGTTTTAGGATGAAGTGCTCTATAAATGTCAATTATGTCCATTTCATCTAATGTGTCATTTAGGGCTGCTATTTCGTTATTTATTTTCTGTTTGGATGATCTATCCATAGCTGTCAATGATGTATTTAAGTCCCCTAGTATAATTGTGTTTTGGTCAATTTCTCCCTTTAGTTCTGTTGGTAGTTGCTTGTTATATTTCGGTGCTCCCTGATCGGGGGCATACATATAGATAACTGTTATGTCTTCTCGTTGTATCGTCCACTTTACCATTATGAAATCTCTATCTTTGTCTCTTGTTATCTTTTTCACCCTGATGTCTGTAGCATCTGATATCATTAAGGCTACACCAGATTTTCTCTGAATTCCATGTGCTTGGAGTGACAATTTCCACCCTTTCACTTTGAGTCTATGCTTGTCCTTGTAGCTGAGATGTGTCTCATGGTGAGAGCATATGGTTGGGTTTAGTTTTTTGATCCAATCTGCTACTTTGTGCCTTTTTATTGGTGAGTTCTGTCCATTTACATTTAGGGTGATTATTGATATGTGAGGATTTCCTATCATTCTACCTTTAGTTTTTTGGTAATATTGTGTCTCCATTGTTTCTTTGCCTTATTGTTGTTGTCTATTATTTCTGTGTGGTGGTATTCTGTGATGTTTCCCTCTGTTTCTTCTTTTATTACAATATATATTTCAGTTCTGGATTTTTTGTGTGGTTTCCATTAAATTTATGTAAAAGAAAGTTTGATGTTTAGAGTATTCCATTTTCTTCAGCACGCTTACTTTCTCCATGCCCATATTCTGGTTCTGGCATTTACTCTCCTCGTTTTATGTTTTGGTTGCCACCAGTTGTCCCTGTTGATGATCATTGAATAGCCTCCTTTAGTATTTCTTTTTCTTATGTTTTTTTTATTTTATTTTATTTTTTTAAATTTATTGGGGTGACAATTGTTAGTCACATTACATAGATTTCAGGTGTACAATTCTGTATTACATCATCTATAAATCCCATTGTGTGTTCATCACCCAGAGTCAGTTCTCCTTCCATCACCATATATTTGATCCCCGTTACCTTCTTTGTTTACGGTGGCCTCCTTTAGTATTTCTTGTAGTGTAGGTCGTGTATTAGAAAATCACCTCAGCTTCTGTATGTCTGAAAGGTCTTTATTCCTCCTTCATATCTAAATTATATCTTTGCTGGGTATATTATTCTTGACTCATAATTTCTCTCTTTCAATAATTTGAATATTTGTTTTTACTCCCTCCTGGCTTGTAAAGTTTCTGCTGAAAAATCTGATGATATTCTAATGGGCTTTCCTTTGTAGGTTACCATCTTCTTTTCCCTGGTTGACTTGAGGATTGTTTCTTTGTAGTTTATTTTAGACAGCTTCAGCACAATGTGCCTCTGAGAATGCATATTGGGGTTGAAGTAATTAGGTGTTCTATTTGATTCTTGGATTTGAGGATCCAGTTCTTTCAACAAGTTTGGGAAGTTCCCATGAACTATTTGTTTGAATATACTCTCTGTTCCCTTCTCTCTTTCTTGTCCTTCTGGTATGCCCATTTTTCTAATATTGCTCATTCTAATGGAGTCAGAAATTTCCTCTGGACTTCTTTCATTTCTTTTAAGTCTCAAGTGTCTTTCTTCTTCCATCTGTGTCATTTCTAGGTTTCTATCTTCGATGTACCGATCTTTCCTCTATCTGGTCAACTCTACTTCCTAAGCTGGGTATTTCACTCTTAATTTCTTCTATTGAGTTCTTAGTCTCCTGAAATTCTATTTGGTTCTTTTCTAAAATTTCAATTTCTTTCGTAAAATGCTCATGTTGTTCTTTGGTTGTGTTTCTGAGTTCATTACACTGCTTTTCTGTGTTTTCTTGCATCTCGTTGAGTTTTTTCAGAACTGCAATCTTGAATTCTCTGCCATTTAACTCACATAGTTACATATCTTTAAGTTCCTTTTCTGGAGTCTTTTCACTTTCTTTCTGAGCTCTCTTGTCTTGGTTATTTGTGGCAATTACTGATTTATTATTTCTCTTCTTAGACATCTACAGGAGTGACTTCTGCCACAGGTTAATAGGAAAGGTCTTTCTTTTGTATTTCAGTATGTGTTGGTGGAATGTTTTATTTTCTCTCTGACTGCAGCCCGTTTTTCTTTCTCACACTGTAGTGTTATGTTTTCTGTGAACTATTCCAGTTTCTTACACAATGGGGGTGATTCCTTGAAAGGCGGCTTCTCCTCTGTTAACAGTTTGCCTGGGTTACATGGTGCTGTGTCCCTTTAGGTGAATTCAGTGTTGAGCCTCTTTGTCTTGCCTGTCTGCTGTGCATGGAGACCTTTGTGGAGTTATAGCTGCTTAATTTGTTGTAAATTGCAGGGGAGATTTCCAAAAGCTCACCTCACGCCACCATTTTGATGACGTCTCCTGAACCTTTAAGTTTTAAAGACTCTATAGCATTAGTTTTCCTTTTATTGCAGTTTCTTCACTATTATGATGGTATATTCCATTATGTTGTCAGATGATTGCCGTGAAATTAATTTATACTTCCACCACATTACAATCACAAAAAACTTTAGTTTTTTTACTGCAATTTTTTTAATAAAAAGAAAGTTGACTAATATCAAGTATGATTACACCTAAATCATAGGAAAAAAATAACTTTGCAGATGTATTGCATCTTAGTTTAGGTTTAGAAGGTAGTGGAATCTAAACTATAGTTTCTATTACCAAATTATAGGGTGTGTGAATAGTGAATACTGTGAACTTTATGTTGGTGATTCCCTATCTGTTTCCTGTGAGTGATCTAAACAAATGTAATTAGGTTTTGCTATGTAAAGTTATTTGTTTAAATGCTGTAATCCCATTTCTAAATATAATGTGAAATTTTATTTGGTGACAAGCAGTAAATATTGAAAAGCAATCTGAGCCTTCCTTGAATGTATCTGGTATGCACAGTCCTTGATGATTTTTATGTTTGCGTAGATAAAATTTATTTTCACTGTTGTTTCCTCAAGTGCAGAGAAACCGTGTTGAGATTTTTTTTTTCTTAGAAATACATGGTGCAAAGGGCAGAAAATCAAAATTGTTGTTGTTATTTTAATCTTATTGTTTCCAAACAATTGTGCAATGTAATACACAGTAAATATACAGAAATGGTGTTCTTTCAACTGGGTCTCTGGCTAGAGACCCTTAGGAAAATCTTTCAGAGACCTTCAAAACAGAGCTGAAAGGACCCACATATAGTCATAAAGGTGATTTTTAAAATCCAGTATAAAAATTAAGTCTAACAAATTTAGCAAAAAGAGGAACTATTGCTTTCATTTATTGCTGATATAATACAAAGAATCATCATGAGGAGAATTTAAAGTGAATTGCAAGCCCATTGTCAGCACTGAATAGAGAAAAGACATTGGTTCCTTCTCTGCAGCATTTAGAAAGTTCCCAGAATCATACAGAGCTCTGGTTGCAAGCCATCCAGCAGCCGGCATTCCACATGTAATGCTAGCTGAAGCTCCCTAGAGAGCATGTGAGTCTCAGCACCTTGTCTTCACTGTAAAATAATCTGAACAGATAAAAATACAAAAAGAAAAGAAAAGAAAAAACTTAAAAGGGAAAGTTAGACAAAGAATGAGTAAAGGAACCTTCTGTGTGGCTCAAGAGAAAGTTCAGAATCATCAGATTAGGTTGGTTTTGCTTCTTTTCTTTTCTTTTTTTACTAATGTTTATTGGGGTGAGAATGGTTAGTAAAGTTATATAGGTTTCAAGTATACAGTTCTGTATTACATCATCTATATATTACATTGTGTATTCATCACCCAGAGTCAGTTCGCCTTCAATCACCATATATTTGATCCCATTTACCCACATCTGCCACCCTCCTCCCCTCTTACCCTCTGTTAACGAGTAAACTATTGTCTGTGTCTATGAGTGTCGTGCGGGAGACCCTGCTCGCTGCGCCATTTGTCGTGCGCGGAAGCCTTCTCGCCGCGCCATCTTTCAGGTGGGGCGGCCTGCGGGGTCTCTGCTCCCGCTCCCCACACAAGAACGCAGGCTATGGTGAGGCCGAAAAGGAACACCCATGGAGCCATAGGTAGGGGAGCCATACCACCACGGTCTCACTGGAGGCTGGGCCCACCGGACGCCGACCTGCCGTCCGCATTTCCGCCAACCGACCGACCGACGACTCTCCTCCACTCTCTCCTCTGTTCCTCTCTCTCGGCTCTCCTCTTCCGCTCTCCTCGGCAGTCCTCCGTAGTCGCAGCAGTTATACCAGCGGCCAATCGGCTAACCAGCCACAGCCGACGGCCAATCAGCCACAGCCGACGGCCATTCACCACCCGAGCCAGCACCATTCCATGTGAGGCCGAGAGCCTGTAAACTACTTTCTGGGGCTCTGTCCCCACAATGAGTTTTTGTTTATTTGTTTGTCTTGTTCTTTGGTTGCTTTCAGTTTTATATCCCACATATCAGTGAAATCATATGGTTCTTATGATGGATCTTGAGAGTATTATGTTCTGTTTCTTGAATTGAAAGGTTAAACAAACAAAAAATAGATACAACGGAGCAACACACACCCTTCAAAAAATAAAAAAAATAAAAACAGAGAAAAGAAAAAATAGAACAACCAAACAAAAAATACACAGCTGTATAAAATGAAGTGGCTACATTTGTACTTAATTTCTGAGACACTGAGGCAAAGGTTTCAGCTTGTTTTAGGGCTGCATAGTCTGGATATTACTTCAGATCTCTGAGATAATATTTTTTTTTGTAAAATTATGTGTGTTTTTAATATAAAACAATATAGAAAGATAACATAACAAAACTAGGAATCTCCTAAGATTCCATCTATAGTAGTTTTTGCAAATATACTTTATTCGAAGGTATTTTTTCCTATTCAAATCTTGTTCATATTTCAAAGTAGAACTGCAGTTTTACTTCTTCCAAGATTCCTTTGTGACTTGATTTCTGACCTCTCTCCTCTCTTTACTTTTTCTTTTTAATTTTTGCTTTTTCAATAACAGTTGACATTCAATATTATTTCATGTTAGTTTTGGGTCTACAACGTAATGATTAGACACTATATATATATATATATATATATATATATATATATATATATATATATATATATATATATATATTTGTGTGTGTGTGTGTGTAATTTATAAGTCTAGTACCCAGCTAGCACCATAGATAGTTAATACAATATTATTGATATTATTTCCCATGCTGTGCTTTACATCCCCATAACTATTTGTGACTATCAACTTGTGCTTCTTACCCCCTTTATTTTTTCATGCAGCCCTCCAAACCCCCTCCCATAAGTTTGTTCTCTGTATCTATGAATCTGTTTCTCTTTCATTTGTTTATTTTGTTCATCAGAGTCAACATATGAGTGAAATCATGTGGTACTTGTCTTTCTCAGTCTGACTTATTTTATTCAGTATAACATCCTCTAGATCAATCCATGTTGTCACAAATGGTAAGATTTAATTTTTTAATGGCTGAGTAACATTCCATTTTATGTATGTACCACATCTTTATCCAACTGTCAATTGATGGGCACTTAGCCTCCTTCCATATCTTGGCTATTGTAAATAACACTACAGTGAACATAGGGGTGCATATCTTTTCAAGTTAATGTTTTGGAATTCTTTGGATAAATATCTGGAAGTGGAATTACTGGGTCAAAAAGTAGTTCTAGTTTTAATTTTTTGAGCAACGTCCATACTGTATTTCATATTGGCTGCACATATGTGCAATCCCACCAACAGTACACAAGTGTTCTCTTTTCTCCACATCCTTGTCCACACTTGTTTTTTGTTGATTTATTGATGGTAGCCATTCTGACTGGTGTGAGGTGATATCTCATTGTGGTTTTCATTTACATTTCTGTGATGATTAGTGACATTGATCATCTTTTCATATGTCAATGGCCATCTGTATGTTCTCTTTGGAGAAACATCCATACAGTCCCTCCCCCTATTTTTTAATTGTTTTTTTTTTGTTGTTGTTTGTTTGTTTGTTTGTTTGTGTGTTCACTTGTATGAGCTTTTATTTTTTTAATAAGTTTCCAATGTTAACCCCTTATCAGATGTATCATTGGTGAATATATTCTCCCATTCAAGATGTCTTTTAGTTTGTTGATGGTTTCCTTTGCTGTGAAAAAACTTTTTAGTTTGATGTAGCCCCATTTTTAAATTTTATTTTGTTTCCCTTGCCTGAGGAGATATATCAGAAAAAAAAATATTGCTAAGAGCAATGTCCATTCTATGTCTCTTGACAGGCTGCATGGGTGGAGGTTTAACACAATGACAGTGGTGTCTGTCCCTCCAGCCCTTGCCCCGAGACCACACAACTCAATCTCTCCTGTATGTCTCTGGTGCTGCCCCAGTCACCATCACTCCACTCTAGCCCAGGGTGAGTGCCTGGGAGTGAGGCCTTTAGAAGGATGTCTGGATTCCAACCACCTTCCTTCTCACCTGAATGAACATAATCCCCGCTGGCTTTCACAACCGGATGTTGTCTGGGCCTCTCTTCCTGGCACTGGTGCTTCAGTCTGGGGAGCTTGGTGTGGGGCTGGAACACTTGCTCTTTAGAGGGGACCTCTGGCTGGTCCCACGTGTAATGGTTGAGAATTCTCAACCATCACACGTGGGACCAGCCTGTTTCACATGTCCACCCTTCCTACCTTTCTTGACCTATATCCTTTGTTATAGGATTTCTGTTCAGGTAGTTTTCAGATGGTTCTCCAGGTTGATTCTTCTATAATTCAGTTGCAATTTTATGTGGTTATGGGAAAAGGCAACCATAGCTTTTACCTATGCTGCCATCTTCACCAGAAACCCATCTTTACTTTTAACTTCTAGGAAAAATAATGTAAACAATCTACAAATAGACACATTTTGGGAATGATTCATTTATGTTTTCCCCAAATGAATGTAAGCTCTTCACGTCAGAGCATATTTTTATCTCATTTACATTAGCTTACATAGTAATGATAATACAGGATACATTCAATAAATCAATAATTGTTGACTTGTTGTATACTACTCATTTCTATCTTGGGGATTTATAATAGAAGGCAAAAAGTAGTAATCTAAATGTTTTAACCAAAGTTGAGATTTCCTTGAGTTTTGAAAACAATTTCATCAATTTACATTAACTGATGCATATTAAAAACGATGTTTGGTTAAATAGAACATAAGTTATAAAATTTTTCGTCTTGGACCACGTTACACCTTAAAAATTATCAGGACTGCAAGAGTTTTTGATTAAGTAGGTTGTATGTATCAGTATTTACCATGTTAGAAATTAAAACTGAGAAAATATTAAAACATAGAAATATACAAGTACATATTCCATTAATCATCAAAGCACTGACTGACATCACATATCTTGTAGTCTCTGGAAAACTCTACTGTACGCCCATGAGAGAAGGAGGGTGAAAAAATCAAATAACATCTTCTTATAACAATGAAAATATTTTGACTTTGTGGTCTCTCCAAAAGAATCTTGGTGGCCTCAATTTTCCTCAGACCATGCTTTCAAAATTGCTGCTCTAGATTAACTAAACTCAACACATCGATTGAAAACTAATCATGATATTTGGAGGTTTATGGAACAAAAAGGAACTCAAAGCATTGGGAATGCTCAAAAGTTTTATGTTTTTGTGCTCTTGTATCAAATCAGTGGGTTAGACTTACAGAACAAGAGTGCCCATGAGAAAACTGGGTTCATCACCAACAGGCTAAGCTTCAAGACTATACGGTCATCTAGTCAGCATTTCTCTCTTGTGATCCTGAAGATGAAGAACTATTACTTAGCTTAAGGCATGTTAGACTGTGGTAAAAAAATAACCAAGAGAGTAGAAAAAATTATAGCATATAATGAGTAAAAGTCATAAGATGTATAGCTTCCACCTCTGCACACCAAGATAAGTGATTGAGACACATTATTAAGATATTTTTCAGTCAACAAAGCAAATTACCACACCACCATATTCCTGAAACCAGACAAGGCAAAGCCAAGAGGGAAGCAGATGACTGGGAGGTGAAAATTAACTGCATACCTAATAAAAGACCAATCAGAAAGACCCACAACCCCAAACCCCTTAGTCATAATTACTCATGATTTTTGCTCTATAAAACCACTTGTCTGTAAGCCATCAAGGAGTTCAGGCTTTTGAGCACTTTTTGAATAGCTTTCTTGGTCTCCTCTGTGGCATCATTCATTCTAAAATAGCCAGTATTTCTCCACTGCAAAACCAGGTGTCAGTTCTTATTGACTCACTGCATACACGGGTGGGCATGGGTTCTCTTTGGACTCACTTGGTTTCAATCCAAAGACCACTCCATTAGAATCAAGAAGTATTTAAAGTATAGAAAACTTTGCCCCACTACAAATCAATTAAATCAGAATCTTGGAGTTGGAGCACAGGAATCTGCTATTTTAGTAAGATCCCAGGTGAACGTATTACACAATAAAATTTGGGAACCACATACATAAATAAGTGCATAGGTTGCCTGAAATAGTGCATATAGCACATAAGACCACTTTCTCTGGTGTGGCTATGCACAAAATGACCTAGTGGCTCTGCAAGCATTCATCACTTCATTTGAGATATTACTATAGGGTTGTTGAGGCTTTGATACCAGAGTGAGATCACACCATTATCTTCTAGTAATCTTTAAAGAGACACTTTCCTATTTCTTGGCCCTTTACAGTCTAATCTTTTTTTTTTTTTTTTTTTTTTAAACTTACATTCCATGTATTTTCATTTAAATTTTTTTTAATAAACTCTTCCTCTAAAGAAACACACATATCAATTCATTATTCTAAAAGTAGAATTATGAAATCTGAAATACTTCAAAAATAAAGCCAAATAAGTAGATGACTCCATAGCACTTGCAATTACCCAGAGCCTTTGAACAAACACTTATGTCAGCAACATAGGCATACAGCATAATTCAGATAAGAATTAAGAATGGTTTCTATGGATGAACTTTATTATGATATTAATTTTGAATTTCATCAGCAAATTTTCCTGCACTTTTAGTTATAGTCAGTCTATACAAATGCTAAGCTTTCTCCAACAAGCTATTTATTTCACCACTTGAGAGGGGTGTATGTGGGGGGGTGTGATTATAGCAGGAAAATTTTTCCTCTAAAGTAAATTGTTTAAAGAATCAATCAATCAACCAAATCTTCATTATTAGGAAACCCAGCAACCTTCTTTTTTTTCAGGCTTTTCATTCTAATCATCACAGGGGTTTTCAGTGAGTCTTGCTGTGAAACATAAGATTCTGAAGCCCAAATAAATATATAGCCAAATACAAAAATGCATACTTTTTATTTTAGCACAGCTACAGCATTAAATACAATAGGTGATATTTATGTAGCACCAATTGAAAACGTTAAAGTATTTTGCACCATGGTTTTTTTTTTTGTGTGTTTTTTTTTAAATACTGTGGCTAATTCTCCCCCACTTTAATGATTCAGGAAATGAAAAGCTGCCTTCCATGAAGGTGAAATAGGTGGCCACATACACACCTATTTATTTAAATGTGCCCAAAAGTCTTGTTGCACCTGAAATATCACCCATAGCTGTATTTGCCTAACATATGTAAAGTGATTTAAAGATTGCAAGGCACTTTCACATGATTATTATACTTAATTTTCTCAATAGCTCTGAAATAGGTAAGAGACACACTGGCATCCTCATTTTACATATAAAAAACTGAGCCTAATATGTAAAAGGAAAGGGATTATATTTTAATCACATAGTATGTAACAGTCACCTTTTACACATGGTTTAATATAATTCTGTCTATAATCCTACATTACAAATGAGGTGCAGAGAAGTTAAGAAATCTGCCAATGGCGACAAAGCTAGTAAATAGTAGAGCTGAAATTTGAACGCAGCTCTTGGTTCCTTTGATTCCAGAACAGAAGGTCTTAGCAAGTTGGCAGATATGATTCATTTTCAATAAAGTTTGATAAAATGTTTTCAACAATTGGGTGGTGAACACACAATGGGATTTATAGATGATGTAATACAGAATTGTACACCTGAAAAAAAAAAAAAAAGTTTTCAACAAGAATGTAGTGTCTTAATTATAAGCAAGGAGAAACTAATCTAAAATAGTTTTTGTTTTGCATGTTCTTTTGGTGGTGGGCAGCTGACATTAACCAGTTTTGATGTCTTTCTTGGATTACTCTTAGGGTTCCGCAGGCCCCAGACAGGTGATGGCTGGCCTTTAGTATGCCCTGAGCCTTTTGCTGACTGGCCCCAGACTTAACAGTAGTGCGAAAACTGAATCTGCATTAAATTGTTGAACACCACGTACACCACCTTGATGACACCCTGAGACCCCACCTCACCCAACTTGCTTAGCACCCAAGGCTCTTTCAGTGGCTGAAACTTATGTGCAACCAGGTGGTGAAACCAGGCCTTGTGGTTTCCTGTGTGTTTTGCTGAGCTGCCCCAGGCAACAAGCCTTGATTGGCAGAGTAACCTCTCCCATGCAGCTCCAGGTCCAGCATAGGCAGCAACCAACTAAGGATCACTTTGTAGCTCCTAACAGGTAGCCCTGGGCCCATTACAGACAGTGGCTGACCTGGGCCTAGATGGGAGCTCTCTCAAGAGGACCCAGAGCAATCAAACACAGCGGTCAGCTTCATACAACAACAGACAACCACCCAATTATCCCTACAAGCAGCACACATAAGGATGGTGTTGGCAGGTTTGCCGAGGCAAATCCTGCTCTGTGGGGTCAGCATACAAAGTGGGTCATACTCTGTGGTTGTGGCTAATTGCCACAGCCAGTCAGCCTGATACACCAAGAGCAATCAAGGCTGTAATCCTCACAGTCACTCACTGATGTACCAACAGCAATCAAGGCTCACCTAAAACAGGAAGGCAAACATAACACACACAAGGGACACTCCTGAGGCACCCGGCTCAGGTGATCAGGCAATAGTGACACTGGACCCCACAGAACAACTACTACATAAAGCTCCATTGAGAACAGGGGGAAATGTAGCAGATCTACCTAATACACTGAAACACAGAGGCAGCCAAAGTGAGGAGACAAAGAAATGTGCCCCAATATAAATAATGGTAGTAAATGCCAGAAAAAGAACTAAATGAACTGAAGGCTAGCAATCCACCAGATACAGAGTTCAAATCACTGCTTGTAAGGATGCTCAAGGAATATTGTGAGAATTTCTACAAGAGATAGTAAGTATGAAAAGGACATAGAAACCATAAAAAGAACCAGTAAAAAATGAAGAATGCAGTAACTGAAATGAAGAACACACTAGGAGGGATCAACACCAGATTAGATGAAGCAGAGGCACAAATCAACCATATGGAAGAAAATACAGCAGAAAACACCCAATCAGTACAATGAAAAGAAAAGAAAATGAGGATAGTTTAAGGGACATCTGGGACAACATCAAATGTAACAACATTAGCATCACAAAGGTACCAGAAAGAGAAGAGAGAGAGCAAAGGATTGAGAATCTAGTTGGAGAAATAATGACTAAAAAATTCCCTAACCTGGCTAAGGGAATAGACATACAAGTCCAGGAAGTACAGAGAGTCCCAAAGAAGATGACCCCAAAGAAGCCCACACCAAGACACATCATAATTAAAATATCACAGGTTAAAGAAAAAGACAGAATCTTAAAAGTCGCAAAAGAAAGACTGTTTAGCTACCTACAAGGGAGTTCTCATATGACTATCAGCTGATTTCTCAAAAGATACTTATCACACCAGAAGAGATTGGCAGAGAATATTCAAGGTAATGAAAAGCAAAGAGCTACCACCAAAACTATTCTATCCAGCAAGGTTACCATTTAAAATTGAAGGAGAGGTAAAGAGCTTCCCAGACATGAAAAAGTTAAAGGAGTCCATCACAACAAAACCAGTATCAGAAGAAAGGGTAAAGGGACTTTTTTTAATAAGAGGAAGGTGGGGGAAGAACATAGATATGAATAATGAAATGACAATAACTATGTACCTATGAATAATCACTTTAAATATAAATGGATTAAATGTTCCAGTCAAAAGACATAGGGAAGGTGAATGAATAGATAAGAAAACAAAACCCATACATATGCTGTCTACAAGAGACCCACTTCAGATCAAAAGACGCACACAGACTTAAAGGGATGGAAAAATATATTTCATGCAAATGGAAATGAACAAAAGAAAAGCTTGAGTACCAATATCAAACATACCAAACTTATATCAAACAGAATAGATTTTAAAACAAAGGCTATAAAAAATACAAAGAAGGACATTTCATAATGATAAAGGGATCACTTCAACAAGAGTATATAACCCTTGTAAAAAACTTATGCACCCAACATAAGAGCACATAAATATATAAAGCAAATATTAACTGACATGAAAGGAGAGATTGACAGTTATACAGTCACAGTAGGGGCCTTTAACACCATGGACACCAATGGACACATCTTCCATACAGACAATCAAGAAGAAAACAGCAGCCTTAAATGACACAATACACCAGATGGGTTTAATGATATTTTTAGAGCATTTCACCCCAAAGCAGCAGAATATATAGTCTTCTCAAGTGTACATGGAACCATTTCCAAGATAGACCACATGTTAGGCCACAAATCAAGTCTCCATAAGTTTAAGAAGATTGAAATCATACCAAGCATCTTCTCAATAGTATGAAACTAGACCACACTAGTATGAAAACATAAATCAATTACAAGAAAAAAATGGAAAAATACACAAACACTTGGAAGCTAAATAACACGCTTTATTAAATAATGAAGGGGTAAATCATGAGATCAATGAAGAAATCAAAAGATACCTTGAGACAAATGAAAAATGAAAACACAATGGCCACAAATCTATGGGAAACAGTGAAAGCAGTTTTAAGAGGGAAAATCATAGCAATACAGACCTACATCAAGAAAGAAGAAAAATATGAAATAAACAGTCTAACTGTACACCTAAAGAAACTAGAAAAAGAACAGCAAACACAGCTCAAAGTGAGTAGCAGGAAGGAAATAATAAAAATCAGAGGAAGTAAATGAAATAAAGTCTAAAAAATAAAACAAACAATCAATAAAATGAAGAGCTGTTTCTTTGAAAATAGTCAAATGTGATAAGCCTTTAACAAGACTCATCAAGAAAAAAAAGAGAGAGGACCCAAATAAATAAAATCAGAAATGAAAGAAAAGAAGTAACAACTGACACCAGAGGAATATAAGGATTAGAAGAAAATATTATGGACAATTATGTGCCAACAAATTCAACAATCTGGAAAAAAAATGGATAACTTCCTAGAAACATACAATCTTCCATAAATGAATTAAGAAGAAATCCAAAATCTGAACAGACCAATTATTACAAATGAAATTGAACCAGTAATCAAAATGTCCCAATAAACAAAAGTCCTGGATTCACAAGTGAATTTTACCAAACATTTAAAGAAGAATTAACTCGCGTACTTCCCAAACTATTCCAAAAAAATTCAAGAGGAGGGAAGGCTCCAAACCTCTTTTTACTAGGCCACCATTAACCTGATTCTAAAACCAGACAAAGACATTACAAAAAATAAAAAACAATAAAAAACAATAAAAAAAACAAAGGAAGAAAATTATAGCCCAATATCTCTGATGAACATACATGCAAAAGTTGTCAACAAAATATTACCAAACCAAATTCAGCAATACATTGAAAAAATCATACACCATGATCAAGTGGGATTTAACCCTGAGGTGCCAAGTTGGTTTATATCCACAAATCAATTATGATGATAGACCTCATAAACAAAATGAAAGATAAAAATCATATGATCATATCAAAGATGCAGAAAAAGTATTTGATAACCTCCAGCATCCAACTATGACAAAAATTCTCAGTAAAGTGGGAATAGAGGGAACGTACCTCAACATAATAAAGGCCATATATGAAAAACCTGCAGCTTACATCATACTAAATGTGATAAACTAAAATGATTTTCCTTAATATCAGGAAAAAGACAAGGATGTCCACTTTCACCACTTTTATTCAACATAATATTGGAATTCCTAGCCACTGCAATCGGAAAAGAAAAATAAATAAAAGGTTTCCAAATTGGAAGACGCAGAAGTAAAAATGTGATTATTTGCAGATGACATGTTAATATAGACAATATTAATGATAGAATTAAAATGCTACTAAAACTGATAAATGAATTTAGTAAAGTGGCAAGATACAAAATTAATATTTAGAAAATAATTGCATTTTTATACAGCAATAACAAACTACTAGAAAGGATAATTAAGAAAACAATGAAATTTACAATTACATTAAAAAAGTAAAATAAACTACCTAGGAATAAATGTAATCAAGGAGGTAAAAGACTTATACTTGGAAAATAATAAGACATTGAAGAAGATACAAATAAATGGAAGCATATACTGTGTTCATGCATAGGAAGAATTAATATAGGTAAAATGTCCATAATACACCAAACAATCTTTAGATTCAATGCAAACCCTTTCAAAATACTATTATCATTATTCACAGAACTAGAATAAAAAATCTTTTTGTTTATATTGGTCCACAAAAGGCTCCAAGTAGTTACAACAATCTTGAGATGGAAGAACAAAGTTGGAAGAATCACACTAATTAATATCAAACTCTACTATAAGACTATTATAATCAAAACAGCATGGTATTGGCACAAAAACAGACACATAGATTAATGAAACAGAATAGAGAGCCCAGAAATAAACCCACACCTATATGGACAATTGATCTATGATAAAGTAGGCAAAAATATACAATGGGGTTTGCCATTGTCTATTCAATAAATGGTGTTGGCAAAACTGGACAAATACATGCAAAAAATGAAACTATGCCACCTTCTTACACCATGTACAAGAATAATCTCAAAATGATTAAAGACTTAAATGTAAGACTTGAAATCATAAAACTCCTAGAAGAAAACATAGGCAGAAAACTCTATGACATTACTATTAGTAATATTTTTTTTTCTGCTCTATTTCCCAGGCAAGGGATATAAAAGAAAAAATAAGGAAATAGGTCTATATTAAACTAAAAAGTTTTTGCACAGCAAAGGAAACCATCAACAAAACCTAAAGACAATCTACTGAATGGGAGAAGATATTTGTCAATGATACATCCAATAAGAGAATCTATCTGTCTGTCTATCTATCTATCTATCTATCTATCTATCTATCTATCTATCTATCTATCTATCTATCTATCTACACATATGTATATGTATATATATGTCTCAGGGGTGACAAAAAATGCATACAAGTGAACACTTTATTCAACATTTCTCAAGCAGTAGTTTGCATTAATCAGAAGTGTCTGGACACTGATGGTAACCATTTTGAGCACCTCTTGCAATTGCAGATGTCAAACATGACTTGCATGCATCTTTTGTTTTCTGTATATATTATTACAATTTTAATACAGTTTTCCTTTCTTAAAATGTGTGTACATTTTCGGGCACCGTGTGTGTGTGTGTGTGTGTGTGTGTGTGTGTGTGTGTGCATAACAATTATAAACTAATGGTCTAATGGCTATTGAAAGGTAAGTGTTTCATTAACTCCTCATTTTACTTATTTGTCTGCTTTAGATCTTAATTTATAATATATACCAATATGAAAATACAATACATAAGATTTATTTTATTTTTTAATTAATATATTTTCTTAATTCACAAAAGTATACTCGAGTTATCATTAATAGCTCACTTGAACAACTCAATTCTCACCTCCCACATTTCACCTAACATGTTATTGCACACATGCACACACACACACACACACACACACACACACACACACGCACACACACTTATATGTTCTTCAGTTGCTCCAATACTGGAAGCTGATTATAGGCTCAGTCCCATCTTAGTGCTGTGGAAATGTGAGGAACCCTATATCAGCAACTCAAGAGCTCAACATCAATTTATTCTTAATATTGGTAATACTGTGCACATATTAAAATTTGTTCATTAGTAATGGTCCCTCAGTGCTCTCCAATGGCTAAGTTATCTTCTCTGTATCTCACCACAGGTTCTCCTAATGGGATTTTCAGTCTTCACCATCTTGCTGGAATACCAATAAATGCCTAATCTTCAATCACTTGCTGCATCCCTGCATCCACAGGCTTTCTGAGATACATTCTACCTTAGATGATTTCTTCATTGCAGAACTATCTTAGGATGAGTGTCAGTGCACCCATACATTAAATAAACTAAACTTGGAACTGGTACGCATGTTTTGATCTGAGCCACCCATGTAATTCACCTAGAATTTTACCACATGGGTAAATGAAAGACATATGGGCACTGATATCAGATTGACTGGGACTGAATATTGTCTGTCATTTACTAGCTGTGGGACCTTGGAAAAATCTATTAAACTTCTCGAAATCTCTTTATCCTGAGGTATAAAAATAGTAACTGCCTGAGAGGTTTCTTGTAAATAATAAATGACACAAAATATACTAAATATCTGGTACAGAGTAAGTAGTAAAAAAAACTGGTTTCCTTTTCCTTCTTGCCTTTTTCTCATCTGGCTTGCCCCACTGATACTCAATTTCCAGTTCTAATTCTCAGGAGATCAAGAAAATTTAGAGTGATAGATTTTAAAAGAACTTCTGATTCATACAAGGAAAAATAAACTGGTTTGGAGTAATTGCCATAAATATCTGATTTAAGACAAACATGTGTGTTTTTTTTGCTTTGCTTTTTTTAACTTTTATTAAGTGTTTTAATCATAAATGGATGTTGTATCTTGTCAAATGCTTTTTCTGCATCAATTGATATAATCATATGATTTTTGTCCTTTATTTTGTTTATATAATGTATTTATTGGGGTGACAATTGTTAGTAAAATTACATAGATTTCAGGTGTAAAATTCTGTATTACATCATCTATAAATCCCATTGTGTGTTCACCACCCAGAGACAGTTCTCCTTCCATCAACACATATTTGAACCCCCTTACTCTCATCTCCCATCCCCCACCCCCTTTAACCTCTGGTAACCACTAAACTATTGTCTGTGTCTATGAGTTTTTGTTTCTCATTTTTTTCTTGTTCTTTTGTTTTTAGATTATATACCACATATCAGTGAAATCATATGCTTCTCTGCTTTTTCTGTCTGAATTATTTCTCTTAGCATTATATTCTCAAGATCCCTCCATGTTGTAACAAATATTTTTACATCATCATTTCTTAATGCTGAATAGTATTCCATTATGTATATATACCACAACTTCTTATTCATTCATCTATCGAAGGACATTTTGGTTGTTTCCATCTCATGGTCACCATAAACAAAGCTGCAATGAACATTGGAGTACACGTGCCTTTATGTATAAATGTTTGCAGACTTTTTGGGAAGATACACAGGAGAGGGATTGCTGGGTCATATGGTAATTCTATTAATAATTTTTTGAGGAACCTCCACACTGCCTTCCATAATGGCTGCACCAGTCTGCATTCCCCACACCAGTATATGAGGGGCCCTTTTTCTCCACAGCCTCTCCAACACTTGACATTATTTGTTGTTGATGATAGCTATTCTAACTAGGGTGAGGTGATATCTCATTGTTGTTTTGATTTGCATTTCTCTGATGATTAGTGATGTTGAGCATTTTTTCAAATGTCTATTTGCCATTTGTATGTCCTCTTTGGAGAAATGTCTCGTCAGGTTCTCTGCCCATTTTTCAATTGGGTTGTTTGTTTTTTTTGCTGTTGAGTTGCATGAGTTCCTTGTATATTTTGGATATTAGCCCCTTATCGGAGGCACTGTTTGTAAAAATCTTCTCCCATTCAGTTGGTTGCCTCTTTATTTTGTCGATGGTTTCTTTTGCTGTGCAGAAGCTTTTAAGTTTCATATAGTCCCATTCATTTATTTTAGCTTTTACTTCCATTGCCTTTGGAGTCAAATTCATAAAATGCTCTTTGAACCCAAGGTCCATAAGTTTAGTACCTATGTTTTCTTCTATGCAGTTTATTGTGTCAGGTCTTATGCTTAAGTCTTTGATCCATTTTGAATTAATTTTGGTACATGGTGACAGATAGCAGTCCAGTTTCATTCTTTTGCACGTGGCTATCCAATTCTCCCAGCACCATTTATTGAAGAGGCTGTCTTTCCTCCATTGTATGTTTTTAGCTTCTTTGTCAAAAATTATCTGTCCATATTTATGTGGTTTTATTTCTGGGTTCTCAATTCTATTCCA
Organism: Rhinolophus sinicus; assembly: GCF_036562045.2. Classification (NCBI taxonomy): domain Eukaryota; kingdom Metazoa; phylum Chordata; class Mammalia; order Chiroptera; family Rhinolophidae; genus Rhinolophus; species Rhinolophus sinicus. The sequence continues at coordinate 89,089,351 of NC_133768.1, forward strand.
TTGGTCTATGTGTCTGTTTTTCTGCCAATACCATGCTGTTTTGATTATTGTAGCCCTGTAGTACAAGCTAAAGTCAGGAGTGTGATACTTCCAGTATTGTTCTTTTTTCTTAAGATTGCTTTGGCTATTCGGGGTCTTTTGTGGTTCCAAACAAATCTGATGATTTTTTGTTCTATTTCTTTAAAATATGCCATTGGGATTTTGATGGGGATTGCATTAAATCTGTATATTGCTTTGGGTAATATGGCCATTTTAACTATGTTGATTCTTCCAATCCATGAGCACGGAATGTCTTTCCATTTCTTTGTGTCTTCTTCAATTTCTTTCAAAAAAGTCTTATAGTTTTCAGCATATAGGTCTTTCACATCCTTGGTTAAGTTTATCCCTAGGTATTTTATTCTTTTAGCTGCAATTGCAAAAGGAGTTGTGTTTTGTATTTTCTTTTTCTGAAATTTCATTGTTAATATATATAAATGCAATGGACTTTTGTACGTTTATTTTGTAGCCAGCAACTGCACTGTATTCGTTGATTGTTCCTAATAGCTTTTTGGTGGAGTCTTTAGGGCTTTCTATGTACAGCATCATGACATCTGCAAAGAGTGATAATTTAACTTCATCATTCCCAATTTGGACCCCTTTTATTTTTTTCTCTTCCCTGATTCCTCTGGCAAGGACTTCCAACACTATGTTGAAAAGCAGAGGTGATAGGGGACAGCCCTGTATTGTTCTTGAACGTAGAGCAAAGGGCTTCATTTTTTCACCATTAAGTATGAGATTAGCTGAGGACTTGTCATATATGGCCTTTATTATGTTAAGGTATTTTCCTTCTGTACCTATTTTATAAAGTGTTTTAATCATAAATGGATGTTGCATATTGTCAAATGCTTTTTCTGCATCAATTGACATAATCATTCGATTTTTGTCCTTTATTTTGTTTATGTGATGTATCACAATGTTGGATTTATGGATGTTGAACCATCCTTTTGCCCCGGGGAAGAACCCCACTTGGTCGTGATGAATAATCTTTTTAATGCATTGTTGTATTCGATTTGCTAGAATTTTGTTTAGGATTTTTGCATCTGTATTCATCAGAGATATTGGTCTGTAGTTTTCTTTTTTTGTGTTGTCCTTACCAGGTTTTGGTATCAGGGTAATGTTGGCCTCATAAAATGAGTTAGGGAGTACTGTCTTCTTCAATTTTTTGGAAGAGTTTGAGCAGGATTGGTATTAGATCCTCTTTGAAGGTTTGGTAGAATTCACTAGTGAAGCCATCTGGTCCCGGACTTTTGCTTTTGGGAAGGTTTTGGATGACTGATTCAATTTTGTTACTGGTGATCGGTCTGTTTAGATTTTCCAGTTCTTCATGGTTCAGCCTTGGAAGGCTATATGTTTCTAAGAACTTGTCCATTTCTTCTAGGTTATTGAATTTGGTGGCATATAGTCCTTCATAGTATTCTTGGATGATCCTTTGTATTTCTGTGGTGTCCGTGATAACTTCCCCTTTTTCGTTTCTGATTTTGTTAATTAGTGTCTTTTCTCTTTTTATCTTAGTGAGTCTAGCCAAAGGTTTGTCAATGTTGTTAAACTTTTCAAAGAACCAGTTCTTTGTCACATTAATTTTTTTATATTGTCATTTTTTCTCTATTTCATTTAATTCTGCTCTGATTTTTGTTATTTCCTTTCTTCTGCTGACCTAGGGTTTCACTTGTACTTCTTTTTCTAGTTCTTTAAGGTGTAACATGAGGCTATTAATTTGGGAGTTTTCTTGTTTCTTGAGATAGGCCTGTGATGATATAAATTTCCCTCTTAAAACTGCTTTTCTGAATCCCAAAAATGTTGGTGGGATGTATTTTCATTGTCATTTTTTTGTATGTATCTTTAATCTCTCCTCTATTTTCTTCTTTGACCCAGTCATTCTTTAAAAGTATGTTGTTTAATTTCCATGTAGCTGTGTTTTTTCCTGCTTTCTTTTTGCAGTTGATATCCAATTTCAAAGCCTTGTGATCAGAGAATATGCTTGGTGTGATTTCAATCTTCTTAAATTTACTGAGGCTGACATTATATCCCAATGTATTGTCTATCCTTCAAAATGTTCCATGTACACTGGAAAAGAATGTATAGTCTGATGTTTTAGGATAAATTTCTCTATATATGTCAATTATGTTCTTTTTATCTAATGTGTCATTTAGGGTTGCTATTTCACTATTTTTTTTCTGTTTGGATGATCTATCCATAGCTGTCAATGATGTATTTAACTCCCCTAGTATAATTGTGTTTTGGTCAATTTCTCTTGTAGTTCTGTTAGTAGTTGCTTGGTATATTTTGGTGCTCACTGACTGGGGGCATAATTATTGATGACTGTTATGTCTTCTTGTTGTATAGTCCCATTTACCTTATGAAATGTCCATCTTTGTGTCTTGTTATCTTTTTCACCCTGAAGTCTGTTTTCATCTGATATCATTATGGCTACACCTGATTTTCTCTGGGTACCATTTGCTTGGAGTGTCGATTTCAATCCTTTCACTTTGAGTCTATGCTTGTCCTTGTAGCTGAGATGTGTCTCTTGGAGACAGCATATGGTTAGGTTTAGTTATTTGATCCAATCTGCTACTCTGTGCCTTTTTATTGGTGAGTTCAGTCCATTTACATTTAGGGTGATTATTGATATGTGAGGATTTCCTGTCATTCTATCTAGTTTTCTGGTAAGGCTGTGTCTCCATTGTATCTTTGCCTTTTGTTGTTGTCTATTATTTCTTTGTGGTGGTATTCTATGATGTTCCCTCTGTTTCTTCTTTTATTACAGTATATATTTCAGTTCTGGATTTTATTTTTTGAGTCGTTACCCTTAAGTTTATGTGAAAGAAAGTTTGATATTTAGAGTATTCCATTTTCTTCAGCACGCTTACTTTCTCCATTCCCATATTCCGGTTCTGGTCTTTATTCTCCCCCTTTTTATGTTTTGGTTGCCAGAAATTGTCCCTGTTGATGGTGGTCAAATAGCCTCCTTTAGTATTTCTTGAAATGCAGGTCGTGTATTAGGAAAATTCCCTCAGCTTCTATATGTCTGGAAAGGTCTTTATTCCTCCTTCATATCTAAAGGATATCTTTGCTGGATATATTATTCTTGGCTCATAGTTTTCGTCTTTCAATAGTTTGAATATTTGGTTCCACTCCTTCCTGGCTTGTAGAGTTTCTGCTGAAAAATCTGATGATAATCTAATGGGCTTTCCTTTGTAGGTTACCGTCTTCTTTTCCCTGGCTGCCTTGAGGATTCTTTCTTTGTCGTTGATTTTAGACAGCTTCAATACAATGTGCCTTGGAGAAGGCCTGTTGGGATTGAGGTAATTAGGTGTTCTATTTGCTTCTTGGATTCAAGGGTCCAGTTCTGTCCACAAGTTTGGGAAGTTCTCATCGACAATTTGTTTGAATATATTCTCTGTTCCCTTCTCTTTCTTCTCCTTCTGGTATGCCCATTATTCTTATATTGCTCTTTCTGATGGAGTCAGAAAGTTCTTGTAGAGTTCTTTCATTTCTTTTAAGTCTCAAGTCTCTTTCTTCTTCCATCTGTGTAATTTCCAGGTTTCTATCTTCGATGTCACTGATTCTTTCCTCCATCTGGTCAACTCTACTACCTAAGCTGGTTATTTCATTCTTAATTTCTTCTATTGAGTTCTTAATCTCCAGAAATTCTATTTGGTTCTTTTTTAAAATTTCAATCTCTTTCGTAAAATGCTCATGTTGTTCTTTGATTGTGTTTCTGAGTTCATTAAACTGCCTTTCTGTGTTTTCTTGCATCTCGTTGAGTTTTTTCAGAACTGCAATCTTGAATTCTCTGTCATTTAAGTCACATATTTCCATATCTTTAAGTTCCTTTTCTGGAGACTTTTCACTTTCTTTCTGAGCTGTCTTGTTGCCTTGGTTATCCATGGCAATTACTGATTTATTATTTCTCTTCCTAGAGACCTACAGGATTGGCTTTTACACCATGTTGATAGGAAGAAGTCTTTCTTTTGTTTTCCAGTACTTGTAGGTAGAATGTTTTATTTTCTCTTTGAGTGTAGGCTTTTTTTTCTCTCTCACATGGTAGTTTATGTTTTCTCTGTACTATTACAGCTTCTCACACAATGGGGGGATTCCCTGGGTGATGGGCTTCTCCTCTGTTAATAGTTCACCTTGGTCACAGGGCACAGTGTCCGTGTCGGTATGCAGAGAGCTTTTGAAGTTCCAAAGCTCTTCTGCACCAGATTCATTGCTTGCATGTTTCAGCAGTTCTGTTTACTCCTGCAGAGATCCGCCCAGATAGGTGGAAGCAGGTGCGGGGTGAGTTGTGAGAGGTGGCCCAGAGCAATGGCGGTGACCACCACCACAGTCGGTCCTGCTTCCACAGCTCCCTCCCCTTTCCCAGAACTACTTGGGCTGTGAATCTGTGTCTGCGGTCCCCAGTTCTCAGAAGAGCAAATATTGTGTTCTTTTGATCTGCCACTGCTACTGTTCTGCTTCTAGCACCAGCCAGGTGTGGGCGGGGCGAGCTCTGGGAGGGTAGGGAGGGGGCGGCTAGTCTCAGTGCCTATGCCTTCCATTCACTGCTCGGCAGTGAGGGCTTAAACCACCATTTTCAGCCTCTTCCCTCAGTCTTTTCTCCGAGGTCTCTGTCGTTTGTGTTGGGTTCAGCCATGTTATATGCTGTCCCCTCAGCCCTGTGAGCCATAAGCGGAGCCCTAGCAGTCCGAGTTCTTCCCTCTCCTGCAGCTGCAGTAATTCTGCAGTACAGCAAACTCGGAGCATTGAGCTAGATCTGTGTCCTGCACCCGCTCGACTCCGACTCAAGACTTCTCCCTTCCTTCCTCCTCAGCTCACGTGATTCCCCCACCTTTAGGTGAATTCAGTAGTGGGCCTCTTCTTCTTGCCTCTCTGCTGTGCAGGGAGTCCTTTGTGGAGTTATTGTTGTTCAATTTTTTGTAAATTCCATGGGAGCTTTACAGAGGCTTACCTCACGCCGCCATTTTGATGACCGGGTCAAGACATATATGTTTTTTGTGTGTTTGTTTTTTAATCTGGAGCATCACCATATATTTAATCCTCTTTTCCCTCTTCTGCAATATATAAATGATGTATTATAGAAATGTACACTTGAAGCCTATATAATTTTACTTACCATTGTTACCCTAATAAATTTAATAATAATAAAACCTGCCAAAAAAATCTGTAATGAAGGCTTGAGAAAAGTAATAATAATCTATTGCACTTCATACAAATAGGTACTACATATGTTGTCCTTTGGTTCTGCCAGTACTGATGATGAAATAAGCACACTCTCATCTATTCATATTCATCACTTACCACACAGATTTTGCAGGACAGCTGGTAGCAAAGAGGATAAGAATACTGCCTATAGTTGGGCAACTGAATAATGTTATCTGGCCCATGCTAGGATTATATGCTTTTGTTGATCTCATGCTTTTTAATACACTTAATTAAACAGCAACAGACTCCTAAACATATCTGGTCTATCTTCTAGAAGTTTTTAGGCATTCCTAGCTTTCAGAGCTTTTCAGGGCATAGTTATATTTTGAAAGTAAGTTAATGGATGGGATCTTTTGACAAATATCTCCCCAGAGATCAGCATGACATCGCCTCATCACTTCCTTGGTAGCATGATGGAAACAGAGAAAGTCATCTTTATGTCTCTGTCTCCTGTATTGTTTTCTAAGCTAGAGAGATGATGTATTTTAAATAAACTTTGCCTGCACTTACATGTCCACAAAATTTCTTTGAAAAAATAATGTGATTTTGGTTGTACAACCACATTTTTAATGGTCCTATAATTGCTGTGAAAACCTAAATATATATTCTATGGACTTCACTTAGCATTTCAATAAAGTCTTCAAAATTTTTTGAGAGATATGTTTTAATACCTGGAACTGCACTTATAGCTTAGCTGCTTTCATAACTAAGCTACTTTTTGGTAAATCCACAACTTCCATTACCCATTTTTCCCTCCCAGAAACAGTCATTGAAACAAACAAACAAAAGGCATGCAATTTATGACTTCAGTGCAGATCTCAATGAATAATAGAGATAACCTAATAGCTTTTTAGTCAAAGACAGGTTTTGAGAAGATTCTCATTTTATTTTCCTTTAAGTATAAAATGTGGGTGTTTTCAAATGTATCTGATGGGTACAACTTTACTAATTATCTGGTTGATCTTGCTATCTCTAGAGGATCCAATTGGCTCTTTATGTTTCTATTACTGCCAAATACGAGCCTTAGTTTGGGTTAAAATCTGAACTGCAAAATTCTAAAATTTTCCGTATATTCCTACCTTCAGACCTATTCTTCTCATAGGATGCCATCTGCTCCTCTGCCTGTGTATAGAATATCCATACTTCAAAATACAACTCAAGCGTCACCTCCACATGAAACATTTCACAACTACTTTAACATAAAATTATAGATCCTTCTTCTGAATTTCCATTGTGGTCTTAGTTTACACCATGCAGCTAATGGTCTATGTCTATTATTTTTTATGCATTCTTTGATCCTTTGATAGATGTTGTTTTGTCTCCTCAGAAAGTCTGAATATTCCTTGATGTCACTATGGATTGCAGATTTAACATTTTAAATATGATCCACATTAAACCAAATAGTGAATGCATGCAGTAGGCGTTCAATAAACATTCATTGCATAAAAGCAAACAAGTTACAAGACAAACTCTGAGAAAGTATCCCTAAAGTTATAATACCCATTATGGTTTTGGTAATTCTCAGGTGCCATTGGCTGTGTCACCACGTCCAGCTATTTGGTGCCTACATTACACTTCACTCTAATCTAATGCAATTAAGATATTTTACTAAATAGGCATTTCTAGGTAAAAACAGCCTACAATTGCAATAGTTTGATAGAACAGAATTTCCTGGGGTCTCCTTTCCACTATTCAGAAAAAAAAATCAAGATCTCAAACATAATCTATGTAAATATGAGTTACCAACGATTAGCAGACATTAACCCAAGTTGCATTTTCCCTTTTCATATCGTAAATGTTAAAAGAGCCTTAATGCCCCACCACAATTATATTGCTAATAATAAATTTTCCCTTATATAAGAGAAGGAAATAATACAATGAAGAAAAATAGAAAACAAAGCTGAGGAATCATGAGATTTTTCAATAGTGAACCATGCTAGGCACGTGAACAGATTCCTGTGGGATAAGTGTTGGAAACATGCTGCTTTCATCTTGCAAAGAGATTAAAACACAAACAAAACAAAACAAAGATGAGGGTAAAAGGGATCAAATAAGTGTTAATGGAAGGAGAACTGACTCTGGGAAGTGAACACACAATGTTATATATAGATGATGTATTACAGAATTGTGCACTTGAAACCTATGTAACTTTACTAACCATTGTCACCCCAATAAACCTTAATTAAACAAAACAAAACTCAACAGTGTACAGACAGGGACATGATGCTCTGGCAGGAAGAGGTGGACTTAGAGACCCAAAATGTCATTTCTATCATGAGTTGCATTGCTTCGTAACAGTAACCATTCCTTTGCATTAGCATCTGTGGGGACAGAGTCAGGAGAGCAGTTTCCAGGCTCTCAGCCCTTGTGTGTGTGTGAGTGGGGGGGTTGGGGTGCTGGCTCAGGTAGTGGTTGGCCCTTGGCTGTAGCCAGTTGGACAACTGGCTGCTGATGTAACTGCCATGACTGTGTTGGTTGGTTGGCTGGTTGGTAGGCAGAAAAGCAGACAGTGGTTTGCAGATCATGTGGATCCTACTTCGTGTGATTTGCCCGGCTGCCAGCGAGAATATAGTGGTATGACTCCCCTATCTATGGCTCCATGGGTGTTCATTTTGGCCTCACCATATCCTGCATTCTTATGCGGGGAGCGCGAGCTGAGACCCTGAGTGACAGTCTGCATGACACATGGTGCAGACAACAGGGTTTGGTGTTGGCTGAAACTCTCCATAAGGTAATGGAGCAGTTTATATGTATGAAAGCTCAGTTTTAGAAGTCCCGTGAGGAGCTGAGCTGGGAACTGGAGGTACGGTTGCCCTGGGAGACTCAAGCCTCCAGATGGCACACCACCCTCTTGGCCATAGCAGGCGTAGCCTTCCTTTTGGTAATCTGCTGCTGCTGTAGGCTCCGAGGGTTGTGGACATATTGCACTGAGGCCTCCACCCAATCGGATGGCTGGCATGGCGAGCAGGGTTCTGGCCAGGTAGAAATGGCGTATGACTCTGTAGAGGAGGACATGTGGACCCCACAGAGTCTGTGGTACCCGGTAGGCACTGTTCTCAGAAGTTTGACCCCCGAGGAGTGGTGGGAGGATATGGATGGTGCTTGGCCAGTGTGGAGAGGGCCCTGTAGGTTCTAGCTGAGATGTTGCCAGGGGAAGCGAAGGGTATAGCCGGCCATGTGGGCTGGATGTTCCTCACCGCATTGCATTGTAACATGGAGGACACACTTAATGAAATAGCTCAGGTGCCGGATCAGCAGCCCCTGGGGGAGGCATTAGAAGCTCGGGAACCACAGGTTGGAGGAGGTTCTCACCGCAGTGCATAATAACTCGGAGGAAGCGCTTGCTGGAATAGCCCAGGTGTGGGACCAGGTGTCCCGATAGGAGGTGTTGGAAGCTCGGGTCCACTTGTTAGAGGAGGAACCCCACAGTGCAGACTGAAGCAGAGGTTGATGATGCGAGTGGAGACAATGTAGCTCCCAACCCAGAAGCCTGGCCCATCATGAAGCAAAAGGTAAAACATGAACAACCTTTGGGCCCTGGGGGCATTGCTGCCGGTAACCCAGCTGTGACTGAGTTCACAACCAACACCCCTTACACACCCACTGAGTTGCAGGAGCTGGGGAAGCAGTACAGACAGCGCCCTGGAGAGCCAATCTCAGCTTGGCTACTACATTTATGGGATGAGGGGGCAGATAGCATTCTCTGCTCCCCAGGTGAAATGGAAAAGCTAGCCTCTGTGACAGGGCATCCGTCCCTGCAACAAAGGTTACAGAATTGCCGTAGGTTGGTCCAAGACCAGGGTGACCACACTCTAATGAAATGTCTCACTGCTGCGGTACGCACAGTATGGGGAGAGGCTGGTGAGCTGCCAGACACTGTGAATAAATGGCAATCATATACTGAACTCATTCAAATCATCCGTGAAATGGGTACGAGACATGCTATCTTCAACCCTAATATGCGGGAGCCGGATGACGAGAGTTTTACAACCAGCATGAGAGATCTAGTTTTGGATACTGTTGTCACACAGCAGACTACCCATCTATCCCCTTGTACCTACCTCTAAAGAAAGGAGAGTCTGTGAGACTAATCCTTTCAGGGACTTTACTTCACCTTTGTGCTTACACCTTATGTCTCCCTGTTTGGCCCCAAAGGATGGCTGGTTATCCAATGACGGGTAAGATTCCCTATGGGGGGAACAACCTAAGCCAGGCGCAGCCATGTGGGGACCATCAGGAGAACCCACGGGGTTGATAGAGGTGGGAATAGACCCCGACCTTCCCCCGGCTAAGGAGAGCTTCTGTCTCTGTGGCTATATTCCTTCCCATAACCTGCTTGGGAAGAGATTCAATGATGTAATAACAATTCTCCATCTATTCCTTTCAGTAAGTTTCAGCATAAAGGTTTTGTCCCTTGGGAAGATACATCCTGAGACTTACAGTTCTGCTGCTTGCAGGCAAGGGTGATTAGTTTGAATCAGTTTCCTAGTATAATGTATGAAATTCAAAGACTGTGGAGAAGACAATGTTACTTCCTTGTGTTTACATCAATAAATGTCACAAGTTGGCCCAATTTGTAGCTCTCAGTCTTTGGAAGCTGTGAGACCCTTGGCCCCTAGTGCATAAATCTCTTGACTTTTATTTCATTCTTATCCCTTCACCACCCCTTCTCGTTCTCTCACTGCCTGTGTTGTGCTGGATGTGACAGGATACTGGCCTTGCAAGTGCTTTTGGATCCTTGGTTGCCATTTTTATGCCCTATGTGGGGCGGCAGATCCATGAAGTTACCATTGCCATGGCCACCCTAGGTGATGTTGAAAGCCAGCGGCAAAGAAAGTTAAGACAGTAGGTCCGAGAAGTTAAGACCTGTAAGCCCAAATCAAAAGTAAGGGGGCAATGTCGTGGGCCTCAGAGAGTAACACGCGTGCAGATATGGCATGATGTTGTGGCAGCAGGGGTTGATCAGGAAAAAATAGACTGACAACACAATGCACTCTTGTTAGAACTTAGAAAACAGTTGCGTCCGGAACAGCAATTCTGGCAAAGCCTAAAGGAGAAGTCCTGGAAAGAGAGACCAGTGTCCCTCCAGAACTTCATGCAGCGCTTGAGGCCAACTCCTTTCATCTTGATTAGGAGTGGGGCCAAGTTACCCGATCAGAGGGGATGAGCAGGGACCAGTGGCCCCGCGTGGAACTCTCCATACATTGGTCCCATTCTAATGTGCAGAAGGTTTTGGCCCTATTTGATAATGGTGCAGACCATACTCTTGTTTATGAAAAACCCTGGCTGTGCCCAGGAAGTCTGGCTATGCCCAGAAAGCCTGGTGGTGCCCTGGGAGCTCTGGCTATGCCCTGAAACTAGGTGGACATAGAGGAACATCCCCTGGGACATTACTTGAATTGGACTGGGACCTTTTTTTTTTTCATGAGCTGGGTTCCTGACACAGGGCCCCTCGAGGAAGATGTTTGTCACATAGATTGTGAGGTGAGACCCTGGAGGGGTGGAGTGTGGGGACAGAGCCAGAAGAGCAGTTTCCAGGCTCTCGGTCTCATGTGTGGGGGGTGCTGGCTTGGGTGGTGGTTGGCCATTGGCTATAGCCAGTTGGCCAATTGGCTGCTGATGTAACTGCTGCCACTGTGTTGGTTGGTTGGCTGGTTGGCAGGAAGAAAAGCGGATGGCGAATTGTGGATCATGTGGATCCTACTTTGCGTGTCTCACCTGGCCACCCGTGAGACTATAGTGGTATGACTCCCCTATCTATGGTTCTGAGGGTGTTCCTTTTGGCCTCACCATATCCTGCATTCTTATGTGGTGAGGGGGAGCTGAGACCCTGCGTGACACCCTGCCTGACACATCTTATACTTATCCATTGCACACATACACGAGTGCATACACACACACACTCCACTTATTTATAAATTGAAACACACGCACGCATATATATATATATATATATATATATATATATATATATATATATATATGAAATATAACAGCACATTCTGAAATATAACAGCATATGGGAATAGAGAAAGATATTAAGGTCTTTAAGGTCTAGAATTCACAACACGAATCACAGATAAATTTAAAGAAGTGGACTAATTTTATGGTTTTATCCTAGAGCAAAATTAGTAATCTTGGGTGAGTATATGGCCTTTCTAATTTCAGAGCAATTAATCTGTAGGTCAATGGCAAGAAATAAAATCTGGGGAAGTATTCTTGCTTAAAGGGGAAGAAGGTAATAAAATTTGGGCTGGAATAACAGAAAGTGCCTTATGCAAAAAAGTTATAAGGCAAAATTTGAGCTAATGATTGTATATTTTGATACCTGTTATGCCATTTATTCCCTCCTCCCACTTGCAGATAAATTTCCAGAGCTCTAGTACTATATATATATATATATATATATATATATATATATATATTTATATATATATATTTATATATATATATATATATATATATATATATATATTCCTGTATATTTATATAAATACATACTAATTATATCTGTATATGTAATACACACAGCTAATAAACTAGAAGGTAGGATGAAGGAAAGAACTGAAAATTGAAGGGCTGAAAATAAAAGCCAATATGATTCTTAGATAGATTTTTTATAGTGCTATTTTGTTTTATTTTCACAAGAGAGACTCAGTTTAAAAAAGCAATAGATCTAAGTTAATAATACACATCATCAAACCTGGACATTTAAATTAAAAGATTAGGCTTCGAATGCTGCTCAGTTGTTGTTTTATTTCCAAAATCAAGGAAGAGACTTGACAACTACCTTCCCTAACTAAAACTTCAGAAATAAGTCTTAATAAAGCACCATGTCTTCATAATTCTTCTAAAATGTTCTTGGAATGATTTGTGTTTCAAACAGGCCTGTAAAAGTGTTAATGTACTGAATGGCTTTACCATCTATGTACTGCTATGCAAAAAGGAATCCTACATTTAGCTTTAAAGGAGTGTCACAGGTTTATTACCTCTCCCTTTCTGCTCTTTTTCTCCATCCCTTCTTGAGCAACTGGTCATCTCAGAAAGATAAGCCCAAATCTAGAAAAACAGCAGTTGGTCTCTGGATTCATTCCACTTGCCAAGCTGTTCTTGGGCAGAAGCAGAAGTCATTGCTCCAGACTGATTTGGCCTGTGTGGATGTTCAGTTTATTTTTCTCCATCATCTCACAAAGACTTTCCTGATCAAATTTCTCTATGGCCTACATTGCAAATGTGTGAGTGCAAACTGAATACAACTGTTTAATTTTGAAAGTAAAAGACAATTTGAATCATTTTCTGGTATAATAAGAACAAGGATGAGTGATTTGGTTGAAGGGGGGTGCAAGAAGGGGTACCAGACAAAAACATGAAGGATATAAACGCAAGTACTAAGAATACTGTATTTAAGGATGGCAATTTTTAAATGTATTTTTGAAATAGAAGTTGGAAACCCTTAGTTTAAATACTGGGGTTTAAATAGGAGGAAATTTGTACTCTAGGTTGTGGTAAAGATTGAATGAAAGAAAACATTTAACAAAACTTGGCGTAAATGTTGAATGATGTTTCATTAAGAGAAACAAACCAGATTGTTTAACATAACTAAGTTCGCCTCCCCTTCTGTAGAAAAAAAAAAAAAAAGTTTTCCCACACAAGACATTCCAGAACATGCCTGCCAGAATCTGAATGCTGGGCTTAGTGGATCATAGATCCTACTGGGATGGAAAGAGCTGGTATTTTTTATGGCATGCCTGTACACTGTGACCTTTAAGGAAGCTATCTGGGTCTTCTAGGCTTCTTTGCTGCCTTGAGGAGGTGGGTAAATGGGGAATGGGGTGGAGCCACAGGTCAGCCATGAAGGGAAATCACAGCCTGGTGCCAAAGAAGTCACCTTATAAGAGGCAAGTGGGCTGAAGAAGTCTTTGCTCACTACACATGGGAAGAGATAAGGTTCTCCCTTTCCCATGGTGTATTCCATCAAGTTCAATCAATCATACATTTCAGATATTTTCTGGTTGCTGCGTTTCCATTTTTAGTAACTATTTATATCTATTTTTCAAGCCTTGGAGGGCTTCACCCATAGCAGTAGCTGCAGATGAAAATAGGAACCAGGAGGCATGCCCCAATGCACCCCTCCAGCACCTGAGTTCCACGCTGAAGGATGATGTGGGGTTCTGGGGCCACTCTCCTGTGCTGTTGAGACCTCCCTTCAATGTGCTGACTGATCTGGCAAGAGAGCAACTGGAGCGCCCCTGAGAGAGAACAGGATCCTGCATTCCTGTCTACAGTGCTAGGGCTCTCAAACAACCCGATGGATCACCACTTGTTCTTGAGGAAGAGTCCCTAGTAAAAATGAAAGTAAATATTTCTGAGGGCTTGGCAGGCAGGAGGCAGATGGGACACCATTCTATTAATTTGTCCCAAGAATTCTCTGAAGGCCCTCCTGCACTGATGGTAGGGGTAAAAGCGTCAGTAATGGGGGCACTGAGAGAGGTGGAAATAATGCAAGGTTATATGTGGCTTTGCCACGATGTCAAGGGTTCTTTCCACCCAGGGGCCCACAAGTAAGAGGTCCTCCACATATCCCCACCATTATAACCGGGATAATGATAGAGCTGCTACCAGGAAACATCAGAATGGCCGGTATTGAACGGCTGGCTCATGTTTCTTTCCCACTAAGAGGTCCCTGGCACCCTGTGGAGTACTGGCCAAGGCTTATATACTTGTCTTCCAGTACTTCAGGTTTGCCTTCCTGTGCTACTGCTCATTGCTTCATACCTCCTCGACTTCTGAGTTTCAATCCATTTCTCACTATGCCTATTGCTTTTGCTCCGCCCCCAATATTCAGCCCTCTACTGCCTTCTTACTTTGCCAATTTCCCTTCCTGGGGCATGCCAGCTCCTGAAAGAAAATCTGATGGCAAAAAAGGAAAGGGGAAACAAAACAAAAATGTTGGGGAAAGAGGTGAACATTCTTCCTTCCTCCCTCCCTTCCTTCCTTCCTTCCTTCCTTCCTTCCTTCCTTCCTTCCTTCCTTTCTTTCATTCTTTCTTTCTTTTATATATAATTGAAAACCTCACCCTCTTACATTCTGTTTAGCATTAATGTGCCTCACATACTTTGACATTCAATAAAGATTCTAAAGTTTGAAATATTGTGAATCATTTTTTAAATGATAATCTGGGAGACTAAACCTTAGATTTTGTTTTCTATCCTTAAAGAAATTAAAGCAGTAATATACCAGAGTTTTCTAAGTAGTTTAATTGAATTCCTACCACAGGTTTACAGCTGTGTGACTGTGGAGGGACCATTGTGATCTTTCTAGACTTGGCCAAGTCTAGGATGGCGAATTCCTATCTACCTAAGTTTATGGGGGTTGCTCAGAGCAGGATGGGTGAATTAAAATAAGGTCCATAAAGGTAGATCAAAGCACAGATAATAAAGAAAAATGCACAAACAGTAACAGTAGCCAGATGAGGCTTAGGTGAGAGTAACAGAACCAACATTTCAGAGTCAGAGGAAGAACCAGGCTGAAAAGTCAGGAAAGGAAAGGGGCAGAGGAGATGGGAGATTTGTAGGTCATTGCTTGAAACATAAACTAGTGTTTGCCTCTCAACATTTTACATTTGCTAAATATATGGTATATATAGGGCTGGCTTAAAAAGTCCAGGAACAAGGTGGAACAGCACTGATCCCTTCACCCCTTCTCTGAACAAAGAGCTACTATATACTCAGAACTTTTAAATGCAAATGAAAATATTTCACTCATGTGGAAATATTTTCTACAATACTGCTGTGTTTGTACTCTTCATAATTATACCCCATTAAAATGATGGTTCTGAGAGTATCAAAATTCCCAGATGGGAGCTTTTTCAAATTCAAGTGACAAAGATATGGCCACAGCATGCAGGGTGAAGGGATGGCCATTCTAACTGCTGTATAATTTAATTAAAATAATGACCCTAAAACATATTGTCATTATATATGAACAACCACTAGATTAGAAATGTGTTTAGAGGACAATTCTTCAAATGAGCATTTTTCATGCCCAGAGCTAATGATGTTGGTGATGTAAGTAGTTGGTTAAAGACTGAAGAAACTGGTAGGTCCAAAATGTACCTAGCCCACAAACCATAAATGTGCTTCTAGCACCAATAATGGGTTCTTTGCTGCTCTAGCTAAAAGGACACATGGAACCAGGAACTTTCTTATTCTTCATTTGTTTCATAATAGACTGTTCTAAATTTACAGGTGGTAGTGCAAGGATAAGAGGAGCTTGCTAAAATTCTCCTCACTCTGTATCTCCTGAACCTGGCACAATTCCATCATTTCACTGTGGTGGGTTGAGCAGAAGTATTCAACAAATCATTTGACAGCTGCTCACTATGAGATAGCTTATTCTTACTGTACCAAACACTTATTGAATTTTCAGCCTTCCTATAGTCGTCAAAAACATCTTTTGAGCCAGATGTTAAAAAATATTTTGACAAGGAATCACACCAATGCCAGTGCTGTATCTCTGGAGAGTTGCCAAAAGGTGTGGTAAGTGACAGCAGGATGGGATGCTTTTTCCTTCTTAAAGGAAGTAATTCTGAGAAATGCTCAGAAAGACTTTATTCACAATTATAGCAAACCATGACAAATTCACTGTAACAAGAAAGTGCCACCAACACAATTTGCTCTTTTTCAACCCCCAGTTATCTTTCCTAACACTCTGTGTATGTTATTTTCTGTGTGATTTCTAAACAGTGAACGTCTATAATAAGCAACAAAGAATAACTATTAGCAAATTGAGGCATTGAAGTTTTATTTATACCTCTGTGGTGTAGGATAAATATATTTTCTTTAATTTATGTAGAGCTCTGGATCTATGTAACAGGTTTTAGTGAATCCAAATATCAAATAAGCTTGGGATCCTGCTGTGAAATGCAAGTGCAATGCAAATATTTGCATTCATGGTTTCTATATAGAAATACTGTATTACTTTGTTATCAGAGGTGCCAGCTTCCCCCATGATAGCAAAACATCCATTTTTAAATAGATAATCTGCCTTAAAATGTTTATTTTTAAATTATCCTGGTGCAATACGGGTCAAAATTAATTCTACACCACAAATTCTATTCATCTTGGAGAGTGCTCATAACATAATATAGTCAACACTCTTGAACATGTATGATATTCCTTTCTTGTCTGTGGATTAAGTAACTCCTAAATACAAAAGGAAAAGATAAACATCCACAGACTAGCCCATTTTTTTCATGGGAATAGGAATGGGTGTTTCTTATTATAAGTTATAATCACTATCAAAAGAAGATTCATGTTCTACTGTTTATTATTTATAGTTCTCATATTATTTGTTATAAGACTATAGCATTGGAATTTTAATGTCCTATATATTCTCTAGAAGATAATAAACTGTACAACTTTGACATTTTCCATGTCCCAATGTATGATTCATTAGTCATTTCTATTTTCCACTATTTACAACTTCTGTAGCCTGGTGGGAGAGGTACACATGCAGCCAATCAAACTGCAGAATACTGAAAAGGTTAAAGTTCGAAATTATGACATTGTTAAAGTTTATAGTCTTTCATAAACCAGAATTACATTAAAATTATACCTCATACAACATGGATGGATCTTGAGAGAGTAATGCTGAGCGAAATAAGTCAGACACAAAAAGCAGAGAACCATGTGATTTCACTGATATGTGGTATATAAACCAAAAACAACAAAAGAACAAGACAAACAAATGAGAAACAGAAACTCATAGACACAGATAATAGTTTAGTGGTTGCCAGAGGGTAAGGGGGGTGGGGAGTGGGAGATGAGGGTAAGGGGGATCGAATATATGGTGATGGAAGGAAAACTGACTCTGGGTGATGAACACACAATGGGATTTATAGATGATGTAATACAGAATTGTACACCTGAAATCTATGTAATTTTACTAACAATTGTCACCCCAATAAATTTAATAAAATAAAATTAAAAAAAAAAGATTAAAAAAAATTATACCTCATTCTTCTGAGAATTATAACAAAAACACTAAACAGGACCAAATAATTTATTTCCACTGGAGTCTTAAGGTTGAGATCATAGTGCTATCATCATCTACTATGGAACATGAGGTTTATTGTTTAGCTTTCATTAAATAACTAGGAAGCACATTTTTAATGGAGAAAAACGATATCCTTCCATAATTATTACATCGCACTGCAACAACGGGTTTAGATTATCAAGTGTTACTAAGAGATGTCTGAAACATTCGAAAACAGCGAACAGCTAGGCCTCAGGATCTTGTACTCAGTGGAAGCTGCGTTACATGTTCGACTTCTGAGGTGTGTTCGAAAACCGAATCATTTACTTCTGGCTTTATGACATTTGTAAACCGAACTGTTCGTCAACAGAGACATTCGAAAACTGAGGTACGACTGTATTCTCCTTATAATAATGGAAATGTATAACATTTATCAAATCAAGTCTAAGTTCGAGAAGGCAGATAAATTGTACAATTTATATAATTATACAAATTATATAATTTTCTGAGGTGGAGCTGCTGGTTTTATTAATCACACTTAATCCACAAAACAACTAATCTATTATTTTCCCCAGAGGACATATTTATACTTATTTTAGGTATAAAATACTTATACGTTGTGTTAATCCTTATTGGTTCTCAATGCTATTAGCAATATACTTTACATAAAATGTATTGAAGACAGTGTTTACTGCCTTAACTAAAAAGTAGATTATCCGTAAACATTTTTTTTAAATCGTGTGTTAGTAGTAAGTCACATCCAGAGGTAAGTAGCCCAATATAAATAATGATTTATAGTTTAAGAAAACCTATTAGGTACCCTTACATTTTATATATATATATATATATATATATATATATATATATATATATATATATATACACACACACATACACACATTCTCATATTTACTGACATATGAAGGTTGTCAGTAAAATCATGGATAGTCTCAAATTTAACAGAATGACATGACTTCAAAAAACATCTCTTCAGAGTTTATATAAACTTTTTTTGCTTTAGTTGTAGGTAGTTTCATAAAACAATTGCAATTGATATGCATCCCATGTTGTTTAAGTTTATGATTAGTTAACACTGTTTACCTCATCAGCCAAATTAATCCATGAACATATCACTTCAAAACAGAGCAAAAGCTCATTTCTCCTTTGGCATTTGCTATGATGTGAAGTTATGTAAGGAAAATGTCAATTGCAAGGCCTAAATGTCACCCTCGCTATTTAACTTGAAGTTTTGCATTGTTTTTTTATTATTATTAAAGTTTATTGGGGTGACAATTGTTAGCAAATTTACATAAATTTCACATATGCTATTCTGTAATACATCATCTATATATCACATTGTGTGTTTACCACCCAGAGTCAGTTATCTTTCTATCACTATATATTGGATCCTCTTTACCCTCACCTGCCACCCCTCTCCAACCTTACCCTCTGGTAACCACTAAACTTTTGTCTGTGTCTATGAGTTTGTCTTTTTGTTTGTTTGTTTGTTTTTCTTGTTCTTTTGTTGTTTTCAGTTTTACATACCACATATCAGTGAAATCATATGGTTTTCTACTTTTTCTGTCTGACTTATTTCCTTTAGCATTATAATCTCAAAGTCCATCCATGTTGTTGTAAATGACACTATTTCATCTTTTCTTATGGCAGAATAGTGTTCCATTCTGTATATATACCACAACTTCTTTATCCAATCATCTGTGTAAGGACACTTTGGTTGATTCCATGTCTTGGCCACCGTAAATAAAGCTGCAACAAACATCAGAGCACATATATCTTTAAAGATAAATGTTTTCATGGTTCTTTTTTTGTGTGTGTAGATACTCAAGACAGGTATCATAGCCAGCAGTGGAGGCTATAATGAGTAATGAACCCTTAACTGGAAAACTGGTAAGAGGACCTTCAATTTTGGGTCTTAGGCTCATCTAACCAAAACAAAAAGCAACATACCAGAATATAAAACATGGAATTCATGGGCTTAAAAGATTAAAGTTGATCTTTGTTTTACTGCTAGCAGACTTGACCAGCAAATGTTAGCTGTAGCCAGAAAAATGTCAGAGGCATATAGGTAAATCATGTTTTTGATCGAGGCAGGAACAAAGGTGCTAGAATTATCACAATACTTGGCTCAGTATCTTCCCCGTTTATACTGTTTCCTGTTGAATATGAACAATTTAAAGATAGGAGGTTAAGACAAGGATGGATGACTTAAGCATTTTAAAACTGCATATAATCTAAACCAGACTGCAGTGTATTGAGCTTAGTTGTTTCATATAACTTATTATGATGCTCACACTTTTAAATGACTGTTAAGAGCAGACCCACCAAGAACATGGTTGTACAGTGTATACCCTGCACAAGGGTGTCTAGCCAAAGGGTTTCAAGTGGGGATTGAAATTGTTTGTACAGCAGGTCCTTGAGTAACGTCATTTCACTCAATGTAATATTGTCATAATATTGATGAGATGCTGTAGTAGCTTAATTCTTGATATCAAAATAGCCTATGGTAAATTTGGTTTCATTATACCTTGTTTCATTTAAAGTTACAGAACCTATGGACAACGCTAAGTGAGGACTTCTGTACTCTGCTCCCTAAGCATTGTACCTCAGGAGAGGCAACTTTTTAAAATTTGCCCACCCCAGAATTGGTTGCTTTTTTCTACTTTTTACTATAGAAGCAATAGATAGTAGTTGTGGTTCAGGTTAATAACCAATGGGTTCAAACACCTTCAAATCTATTAAGACTGGAAATTTGTTGAAAATCATGATTTTATTTTAAATAAACCACAGTTTTAACTTTGATAGAATTTAAAAAAATAATCATCATTCAACATGTTCAGCACCCCCCTTGCCCTCTGGCAACCACCAAACCATTGTCTGTGTCTATGAGTTTCTGTTTCTCATTTGTTTGTCTTGTTCTTTTGTTGCTTTTGGTTTATATACCACATATCAGTGAAATCACATGGTGGGGGGTGGGGGGTGGGAGATGAGGGTAAGGGGGATCGAATATATGGTGATGGAAGGAGAACTGACTCTGGGTGATGAACACACAATGGGATTTATAGATGATGTAATACAGAATTGTACACCTGAAATCTATGTAATTTTACTAACAATTGTCACCCCAATAAATTTAATAAAAACAAACAAACAAACAAACAAAAAAACATGTTCAGCAAATGACCAAAGACCACCAGGCTCTCAATAGCAAATTAACTGCTAAAAAACTACTACCATTAGACATGGAAAAAAGGATTCATAAAAGAAAATTAAAAATAAAATTGATAAAAGGCAGTAGCTTTAATGGTATTTCTAGAAAGGAAAAATTCCATGAAGCATCTCCCTTGCACATGTATAAAGTATGTTTTTAGTGGGAATAATGTACATATCAGCTAGAACTCAGGCTAGCATTTCAAATATACTTTGGAAAATTGTTGCTATGACTGATTCTAATAATATATTAAAAGTAATAACACTGAAATTCACAACAACCATCCAATATAACAAACCCCCAAATATAGTTCATTATGAAATATACCCTGTAGGGAGCTGGAGCATTAAGGGTTAAGAAAATGTAACTTCAAGCAGAGTTTGGGAAGATCGCTAAGGAGAACTCCCATAAGCATAAAGAACAAACAGACACCAGCTGCCCTGGGAATGGGAAAATATCAAAAGGTCTAAAGACAGTCAGGGCCAAACTTTGGAAAAAACATAACTAATCTGTACTTGCTGCCTCAGCTGCTCTATGTAACCTTCTTGTTTCTGTTTGTATAAAAGAATGCTGAGAAATAAAGCAGGCGCAGCAGTCTAATTAGAACTGCTCGCCCTCCCGATCCCATGTTTGTCTCTTGTCAATTTTTTTCTCAATCCTCACTCCCCACTTCAGGAACCGTTCGTCTCGTCGGCAGGCTCTGACAATACCCTTTAAAGTATATATTGAATATCAGGTGTAAATATATTAATGATCACTTTCCATGAGCAAAATAATTTTGTCTCCTGAATACATTTAATATGCCACACATTTTCTGTATTTATTTTCTCTTATTTTTTAATTGTGAGATAGCGCTGAGTTCTTTGAATGGAAATTCATCATGCCACTCAACTGTATTTATGTTTCTAGTGAAGAAGCTTATTTAAAAATTTCTTGACTTCCGGAAAAGGGGCGGCGTGGGGTGGGCCTCTGTGGGGCTCCCCTGGAGTTTGCAACGAGTCGAGCGGCAGGGGCTCCACGGGGGACTCCCTGCACGGCGCGCGGGCAACACGAGGGGGCCCGCTGCCGACTGGGGTCACCTGCGAGTGGAGGGAGGAGGAGGGGGAGAGGTGCGCGGGGGCGGGGGCGCGCGGGCGGGGGGCGCGGACCTGGCTCGGTGCGCCGGGCTCGCTGCTTCCCGGAGCTGCCGCGGCTGCGGAGGGGGGGGGGGGCTCGGACTGCTGGGGCTCCGCCGGGGCTGCGCAGGGCTGAGGGGACAGCGTGTGGCACGGCTGAGCCCGGCGCTCGCGGCGGAGGCCTGGGGGGGGGCTGAAGACGGTGGTTTGGGCCCGCACTGCCGAGCAGAGAACGGAGCCTTAGGCACTGAGACTAGCCGCCCCCTCCCTCCCCTCCCAGAGCTCGCCCCGCCCCCACCTGCTCGGTGCTAAAAGCGAAACAGTAGCAGTGTCAGATCAAAACAACAGAAAATTTGCTGTTTTGAGAACTGTGGACTGCAAACACAATTTCACAGCCCAACTAGTTCCAGCAAAGGGGAGAGAGCTGTGGAAGCAGGACGGGCTGTGGTGGTGGTTGCCGCCATTGCTCTGGGCCACCTCTCACAACTCACCCCGCCTCTGACCCCACCTATCTGGGCGGATCCCTGCAGGAGTAAACAGAACTGCTGAAATATACGGGCTCTGAATCAGCAGCTGGAAGAGCTTTGGAACATCAAAAGCTCTCCGCATACCCACCGGGACACTGCGCCCTGTGACCTAGACGAACTATTAACAGAGGAGAAGCCCGTCTCCCAGGGAATCCCCCCATTGTGTGAGAAGTTGGAATAGTGCAGAGAAAACATAGCACTACTGTGTGGGAGAAGGAAAATAAGTTGCAGTTGGAGAAATAATAAAACATTCTACCAACAAGTACTGGCAAACAAAAGAAAGGCAGCTTTCTATCAACCTGTTGCAGAAGCCACTCCTGTAGATGTCTAGGAAGAGAAATAGTAAACCAGTAATCGCCATGAATAACCAAGGCAACAAGATAACTCAGAAAGAAAGTGAAAAATCTCCAGAGAAGGCACTTAAAGATACAGAAATATGTGACTTAAATGACAGAGAATTCAAAATTGCAGTTCTGAAAAAACTCAACGAGATACAAGAAAACACAGATAGGCAGTTAAAGGAACTCAGAAACTCAATCAAAGAACAGCATGAGCATTTTACGAAAGAGATTGAAATCATTAAAAAGAACCAAATAGAATTTCTGGAGATTAAGAACCCAATAGAAGAAATTAAGAATGAAATAACCAGCTTAGGTAGTAGAGTTGACCAGATGGAGGAAAGAATCAGTGACATCGAAGATAGAAACCTGGAAATGACACAGAGAGAAGAAGAAAGAGACTTGAGACTTAAAAGAAATGAAAGAACTCTACAAGAACTTTCTGACTCCATCAGAAAGAGCAATATAAGAATAATGGGCATACCAGAAGGAGAAGAAAGAGAGAAGGCAACAGAGAATATATTCAAACAAATTGTCGATGAGAACTTCCCAAATTTGTGGACAGAACTGGACCCTCGAATCCAAGAAGCAAATAGAACACCTAGTTACCTCAATCCCAACAGGCCTTCTCCAAGGCACATTGTATTGAAGCTGTCAAAAATCAACGACAAAGAAAGAATCCTCAAGGCAGCCAGGGAAAAGAAGACGGTAACTTACAAAGGAAAGCCCATTAGATTATCATCAGATTTTTCAGCAGAAACTCTACAAGCCAGGAGGGAGTGGAACCAAATATTCAAACTATTGAAAGAGAGAAATCATGAGCCAAGAATAATATATCCAGCAAAGATATCCTTTAGATATGAAGGAGGAATAAAGACCTTTCCAGACATACAGAAGCTGAGGGAATTTTCTGATACACGACCTGCACTACAAGAAATACTAAAGGAGGCTATTCGACCACCATCAACAGGGACAATTTGTGGCAACCAAAACTCAAAAAGGGGGAGAGTAAAGGCCTGAACCGAAATATGGGAATGGAGAAAGTAAGCGTGCTGAAGATAATGGAATACTCTAAATATCAAACTTTCTTTTACATAAACTTAAGGGTAACCACTCAAAAACATCCAGAACTGAAATATATACTGAAATAAAAGAAGAAACAGAGGAAACATCATAGAATACCACCACACAGAAATAATAGACAACAACAAAATGGCAAAGAAACAATGGAGACACAGCCTTACCAGAAAACTAAAGATAGAATGACAGGAAATCCTCACATATCAATAATCACCCTAAATGTAAATGGACTGAACTCACCAATAAAAAGGCACAGAGTAGCAGATTGGATCAAAAAACTAAACCCAACCATATGCTGTCTCCAAGAGACACATCTCAGCTACAAGGACAAGCACAGACTCAAAGTGAAAGGGTGGAAATTGACACACCAAGCAAATGGTACCCAGAGAAAATCAGGTGTAGCCATAATGATATCAGATGAAACAGACTTCAAGGTGAAAAAGATAACAAGAGATAAAGATGGACATTTCATAATGGTGAAGGGGACTGTACAACAAGAAGACATAACAGTCATCAATATTTATGCCCCCAATCAGGGAGCACTGAATACACCAAGCAACTACTAACAGAACTAAAGGGAGAAATTGACCAAAACACAATTATACTAGGGGACTTAAATACATCATTGACAGCTATGGATAGATCATCCAAACAGAAAATAAATAACGAAATAGTAGCCCTAAATGACACATTAGATGAAATGGACATAATTGACATTTATAGAGCACTTCATCCTAAAACATCAGACTATACATTCTTTTCTGGTGTACACGGAACATTCTCAAGGATAGACCATATATTGGGACATAAAATCAGTCTCAACAAATTTAAGAAGATTGAAATCATACCATGCATATTCTCTGATCACAAGGCTTTGAAATTGGATATCAACTGTAAGAAAGCGGGGAAAAACACAAATACATGGAGATTAAACAACATACTTTTAAAGAAGGACTGGGTCAAAGAAGAAATTAGAGGAGAGATCAAAAGATACATAGAAACAAATGACAATGAAAATACATCCTACCAAAATTTCTGGGATGCAGCGAAAGCAGTTTTAAGAGGAAATTTATCTCATTACAGGCCTATCTCAAGAAACAAGAAAACTCCCAAATAAATAACCTCATGTTACACCTTAAAGAACTAGAAAAAGAAGAACAAGTAAAACCCAAGGTCAGCAGAAGAAAGGAAATAATAAAAATTAAAGCAGAAATAAATGAAATAGAGAACAAAAAGACAATAGAAAAAATTAATGTGACAAAGAGCTGGTTCTTTGAAAAGATTAACAAAATTGACAAACCCTTGGCTAGACTTACTAAGATAAAAAGAGAGAAGACACTGATTAACAAAATCAGAAACGTAAAAGGGGAAGTTATCACGGACACCACAGAAATACAAAGGATCATCCAAGAATACTATGAAGGACTATATGCCACCAAATTCAACAACCTAGAAGAAATGGACAAGTTCTTAGAAACATATAGCCTTCCAAGGCTGAACCATGAAGAACTGGAAAATCTAAACAGACCGATCACCAGTAAACCCTAAAGACTCCACCAAAAAGCTACTAGAAACAATCAACGAATACAGTAAAGTTGCTGGCTACAAAATCAACGCACAAAAGTCCATTGCCTTCCTATATACTAACAATGAAATCTCAGAAAAAGAAATACAAAAAACAATTCCTTTTGCAATTGCAGCAAAAAGAATAAAATACCTAGGAATAAACTTAACCAAGGATGTGAAAGACCTATATGCTGAAAACTATAAGACATTTTTGAAAGAAATTGAAGAAGACACAAAGAAATGGAAAGACATTCCATGCTCATGGATTGGAAGAATCAACATAGTTAAAATGGCCATATTACCCAAAGCAATATACAGATTCAATGCAATCCCCATCAAAATCCCAATGGCATATTTTAAAGAAATAGAACAAAAAATCATCAGATTTGTTTGGAACTACAAAAGACCCCGAATAGCCAAAGCAATCTTAAGAAAAAAGAACTATAATGGAGGTATCACACTTCCTGACTTTGGCCTGTACTACAGGGCCACAATAATCAAAACAGCATGGTATTGGCAGAAAAACAGACACATAGACCAATGGAATAGAATTGAGAACCCAGAAATAAAACCACATAAATATGGACAGATAATTTTTGACAAAGAAGCTAAAAACATACAATGGAGCAAAGACAGCCTCTTCAATAAATGGTGCTGGGAGAATTGGATAGCCACGTGCAAAAGAATGAAACTGGACTGCTATTTGTCACCATGTACCAAAGTCAATTCAAAATGGATCAAAGACTTAAGCATAAGACCTGACACAATAAACTGCATAGAAGAAAACATAGGTACTAAACTTATGGACCTTGGGTTCAAAGAGCATTTTATGAACTTGACTCCAAAGGCAATGGAAGTAAAAGCTAAAATAAACGAATGGGACTATATGAAACTTAAAAGCTTCTGCACAGCAAAAGAAACCATTGACAAAATAAAGAGGCCACCAACTGAATGGGAGAAAATTTTTGCTAACAGTGCCTCCGATAAGGGGCTAGTATCCAGAATATACAAGGAACTCATGCAACTCAACAACAAAAAAACAAACAACCCAATTGAAAAATGGGCAGAGGACTTGAAGAGACATTTCTCCAAAGAGGACATACAAATGGCAAATAGACATATGAAAAAATGCTCAACATCACTAATCATCAGAGAAATGCAAATCAAAACCACAATGAGATATCACCTCACCCCAGTCAGAATGGCTATCATCAACAAGACAAATAGTAACAAATGTTGGAGAGGTTGTGGAGAAAAGGAACCCTCATACACTGTTGGTGGGAATGCAGACTGGTGCAGCCGTTATGGAAGGCAGTGTGGAGGTTCCTCAAAGAATTACGAATAGAATTGCCGTATGACCCAGCAATCCCTCTCCTGGGTATCTACCCAAAAAATCTGAAAACATTTAGAGATAAAGACACGTGTGCTCCAATGTTCATTGCAGCTTTGTTTACGGTGGCCAAGACATGGAAACAACCAAAATGTCCTTCGATAGATGAATGGATAAAGAAGTTGTGGTACATATACACAATGGAATACTATTCGGCAGTGAGAAAAGATGATATAGGAACATTTGTGACAACATGGATGGATCTTGAGAGAGTAATGCTGAGCGAAACAAGTCAGACAGAAAAAGCAGAGAACCATGTGATTTCACTGATATGTGGTATATAAACCAAAAACAACAAAAGAACAAGACAAACAAATGAGAAACAGAAACTCATAGACACGGACAATAGTTTAGTGGTTGCCAGAGGGTAAGGGGGGAGGGGGGGGTGGGGGGGGAGGTGAGGGTAAGGGGGATCGAAATAAGAAAAAAAAAAAAAAAAATTTCTTAGAAGATGTCTCTTGAGTTCAGCCATAGGCAAGAAATGATATGTAATTAACACTTTTATATGGTATTAAGAACAATCTTGTTAGCTCATTATTTTAAATATTTGCATCTGTCTTCTGAAAGCAAATTAAGAGCAACTATAATTTCCATATGCAAGATTCGTTAACTACAAAGCTCAGAAAATGTTCTCTTTAATCAAAAAGATGCCATAATACTGTATTTTCACTTTCTGTTTGTATTATTAGTTTCAAGTGGTCAAAACAACGTAGTGATTAGATATTTACAACCCTCACAAAGTGATAACCCCAACAAGTCTAATACCCATCTAACACCATACATAGCTATTACAATACCACTGATTATGTTCCCTATGCTGTACTTTACATCCCATGACTACATATTTTTTAAATTATCGTTAACATTCAATATTATTTTATATCAGTTTAAGATGTACTGCATAGTGGTTGGACATGTACATAACTTAAAAAATTTATCCTCCCAATAAGTCTCTATTACCCAGGTGACTATATATATATATATTATAATATTATTGACTATATTTCCCATATCATATTTCACATTGCCATGACTATTTTATAACTACCAATTTGCACTTCCTAATCCCTTCAGCTTTCTCACCCATTGCCCCAAACCCTCTCCCACCTATCAACCCTCAGTTTGTTCTCTGTATTAATCTATTTCTGTTTGTTTATTCTGTTCTTTAGATTCCACATATAAGTGAGATCATATGATACTTCTCTTTCTCAGTCTTACTTCATTTAGCACAATATCCTCTAGGTGCATCTATGTTGCTACAAAGGGTAAAATTTCATTCTTTTTTATGGCAGAACAATAATCTATTGTATATATGCACCACCTCTTCTTTATCCAGTTGTCTCTTGATGGGCATTTTGGTTTTTTCCATAATTTGGCAACTGTAAATGGTGCTGCAGTAAATATAAGGGTGCATATATATTTTTTTTAAAATTAGTGTTCTAGATTTCTTTGGATAAATACCCAGAAGTGGCATTGCTGGGACATAAGGTAGTTCTATTTTTAACTTTTGATTAACATCCATACTATTTTCCATATTGGCTGCACCAATTTGCAATCTCACGAACAGTGCACAAGGGTTCCTTTTTGTCCATACCTTCACCAACATTTGTTTGGTGATTTATTGATGATGGCCATTTGGGCAGGTGTGCGGTGATATCTCATTGTGGTTTCTATTTGAATTTCCCTGATGATTAGTGATGTTGAGCATCTTTTCATGTCTATTGGCCATATATATGTCTCCTCTTTGGAGAAACGTCTATTCAGGTACTCTGCCCATTTTTTTAATTGGAGTTCTTTTTGTTTTGTTTTTGTTTTTTGTTTTGTTTTTGTTTTTGTTTTTTTTTTTTTTGGTGTTGAGTTGCATGAGATTTTTTAAAATAAATTTTGGATATTAATCCCTTATTGGGTGTATCGTTGATGAATATCTTCTCTGACTTAGTAAGATTTCTTTTCGTTTTGTTGATGATTTCCTTTGTTCTACAAAACTTTTTAGTTTGATGTAGTTCCATTTGTTTATTTTTTTTCTTTTGTTTCCTTTGTCCAAGGAGAGATTAGTGAAAAAACATTACAAAGAGTAATTCTTGAGAGTTTATTTCCTATATTTTCTCCTAGGAGTTTTATGGTTTCAGTTTCTACATTTAAATCTTTAGTGCATTTTGAATTCATTCTTGTATATGGTGTAAGAAGATGGTTCAGTTTCATTTTTTACATCCATCTGTCCAGTTTTCCAGCACCACTTATTGAATAGACTATCTTTATGCCAATGTACATCCTTGCTTTGTTTGTCATAGATTAAATGACCATATAGGCTTGGATTTATTTCTGGGCTCTCTATTCTGTTTCATTGATCTATGTACAAGTCTGACAATTGAGGTTGCGAACTCATCCTAAAGAAAGTGCTACATGCCTCATTGCTGGATACCACTATGGTCACCTTTCAAGTACTCAACTTGGAAAGCTATGCACCAAGGCCAGCACCTAGTCCACCCTTAAAAGCAGTTTTAGATCTTTTTCTGAAATGGCCATTGTTTTACACTTGATGTCCTGAATGTCATCAAAATGTCTTCCTTTTAATATTTCCTTTATCTTCAGGTAAAGAAATAAGTCATTGGGGGTCAGATCAGGTGAGTAGGGAGGTTGTTCCCATACAGTTCTTTGTTTACTGGCTACAAACTCCCTTGCAGACTGTGCTGTATCAGCTGGTCCATTGTCATAATGCAAGAGCCATCACGAAAAGTTCAGGTCATCTAACTTTTTTGCGCAGCCTTTTCAGCACTTCCAAGTAATAAACACGGTTAACTGTTTGTTCAGTTTGTACAAATTCATAATGAATAATCCTTCTGATATCAAAAAAGGTTAGCCACATCATTGCAACAAGTTCACAAACTTAGTTGTCAGACCTTGTGTCTGTTTCTGTGCCAATACCATGTTGTTTTGATTACAATGTCCTTGCAATATAGTTTGAAATCACACATCGTGATACCTCCAACTTTGTTGTTCTTTTTCAAGATTTTTGTCACTCTTCAGGATCTTTTATGGTTCCTTACAAATTTTAGGATTATTTGTTATACTTTGGTGAAAAATGCCACTGGTATTTTGATAGGGATTTCATTGAATCTATAAATTGCTTTGGGTAATATGGGCATTTTAACAATACTATCTTTTTCCTATTCATTAGCATGGTATATGCTTCCATTTATTTGCATCTTTAATTTCTCTTTTCAATATCTTATAATTTTCTGAGGACAGGTCTTTTACTTCCTTGGTTAAATTTATTCCTAGGTTTTTTGTTTTTTTTTAATTTGATACAATTGTAAATGGCATTGATTTCTTAATTTATCTTTCTGATAGCTTGTTATTGGCATATAAAATGCAACGAATTTCTGAATATTAATTTTGTATCTTGGTACTTTACTAAATTTGTTTATTA
This sequence comes from Rhinolophus sinicus, assembly GCF_036562045.2. Classification (NCBI taxonomy): domain Eukaryota; kingdom Metazoa; phylum Chordata; class Mammalia; order Chiroptera; family Rhinolophidae; genus Rhinolophus; species Rhinolophus sinicus. Next base: position 89,119,306 of record NC_133768.1, read on the forward strand.
GTTCTCATAATTTTTTGGTAAAATATTTGGGGTTCTCTATATACAGCATCATGTCATCTGCAAATAATGACAGTTTTACTTCTTCCTTTCCCATTTGGACATCTTTTATTTCTTTTTCTGGTCTGATTGCTGAGGCTAAGACTTCCAGTAAGCTGTTGAATTAAAGTGGTGAAAGTGGACATCCTTGTCTTGTTCTTTATCTTAAGGAGAATGCTTTTAGCTTTTCTCCAGTTAGTATGATAATAGCTGTGCGTTTGTCATATATGGCCTTTATTATGTTGAGATATGTTCCCTCTATTCCCACTGTACTGATAGTTTTTGTCATAAATGGATGTGGGATTTTGTCAAATGCTTTTTCTGCATCTATTGATATGACCATATGATTTTTATTTTTCATTTTGTTTATGTGGTTTATCTTATTAATTAATTTGTGGCTATTGAGCCAACATTGCATGCCAGGAATGAATCCCATGTGATTATGGTATATGATTGTTTTAATATATTGCTAAATTCAATTCACTAATACTTTGTTCAGGATTTGTGCATTTATGTTCATCAGGGATATCAACCTATAATTTTCCTTTTTGTAATGTCTTTATCTGGTTTTGGCATCAGAGTGATGGTAACCTAGTAAAGTGAGATTGAGTGCCTTTTCTCCGCTTGAATTTTTCAGAATACCTTGGGAAGAATAGGTGTTAATTCTTTATGAATGTTTGGAAAAAGTCACCTGTGAAGCCATCAGGTGCAGGATTTTTGTTGGTTGGAAGCTTGCTGATTTCTGATTCAATTTCATCAGTAGTAATTGGTATATTCTGATGTTCTAGTCTTTCTTGATTCAGCCTTGGAAGATTATATGCTTCTAGAAATTTATTCATTTCTTCTAGATTTTCCAATTTGTTGATGTATGTATAGTTGCTCTTAGTATTTTATTAAAATATTTTGTATTTCTGTGGTGTCATTTGTCACTTCTCCTCTTTCATTTCTGATTTTATTTATTTGGGTCGTCTCTTTTTTTCTTAATGAGTCTGTTTAAAGTTTTACCAAATTTATTTATCTTTCCCAAAATCAGCTCTTGTTTTCATTAATCTTTTGTATTGTCTTTTAGTCTCTATTTCTTTTTTTATTTATGCTCCGATTTTTATTATTTCCTTCCTTCTACTAACTCTTTGCTGTTCTTTTTTTTTTTTTTTTTTTTTGAATTCCTTTATGTATTAAGTCAGACTATTTGAAATTTTTCTTGTTTCTTTAGGTAGTCTGGACTGTTATGAATTTTCCTCTTAGAACTGCTTTCACTCTGTCCCATAGATTTTGGGTTGTTACACCTTCATTTTTGTTTGTCTAAGTTATCCTTTGATTTTTGCCTTGATCTCATTATTGATCATTCATTATTTAGTATCATGTTATTTAGCCTCCATGTGTTTGTGTGTTTGCAGGTGTGTCAGTCTGTGTGAGGGTTTGTTAAGAAGACGTCTAGGTTTCCAGCCACTTTCCATGTTTACCGGGACTGACAGACAGTCCTCACCGATTTTCAGTGCCAGATGTTGTGGGGACTCCTCTTTCCAGCACAGTACTTGGGCTTAGGAGACCAGTGTGAGTCTGGGGCCCCCTCCAGACTCACTGATGTGCTTCTCTCAGTGTTCAACCACTAGCTGTGGGTTTGACGTCAGCCGTTTTTGTGTCTTTGCATCTCCTACCAGTTTCAATGTGGCTTTTTCTTTTTATCCTTAGTTATAAGGATTCTGTTCAGCTTATCTTCAGATGATTCTTGTGGTTGATTGTTCTATAATTAGTTATAATTTTGACGTGATCCTGGGAGGTAGCAGGCATATATGTTTACCTAATCTGCCATTTTAGACCTTCCTCTTCAATTTCTTTGCTCTTCCCATTACTTTTCAGTCTGTCAAGAACTCCAACATCAGGAATTTTGGAAATTTTTATTTGAAATGAATTCAACAATCATTTTAGTTTAGTTTATCATGCTCAACATAAAGATAGACCAAAAATTAATATTTTGTCTTGTCACTGATACACATGTCAAATAGTATGTGTGATATCTTGTATTTTCAGTAGAAGATGTTATGGGTAAAACATTTAATGTTAATATTGGTTTAATTTTAAAGTTTTTTTTCTTGGAGGAAGCCATGGTAAAAGATGATGATTACATCTATGGGGAATAGCTACATAAATCATACTTAAATATTGTATTCATAAAATTTCTTAAACTTTCCTGGACAAAGCTACACCAATATTACTTGAGTTGCATTTTGTTGCTTGGTACATATAACAGGCATTTCAATCCATTTTAGGTACATTAGATGAATGTGGTTGTACTTATGGGTGCATTCAAAGACCACTAGGATTAAAAAAGTTTTGAATAGAGGAATAATAGTGCAAAGTGAGGTAGAATAGGTAAGCAGATCCAGACTGTGCAGACACTTATGGCCATACAGCACTTGGACTTGAATCTAAGGGCAAAGGCATAGACAGAGGAATAGTCCTAACTTACTTGACTATTTAGGACTAGGCATGAGTGTGTTTCTACGTGTACAGAGTGAAGTCATGTGATGGTATTAACACTCCGTAAACAACCTACAATAAATACACTGTACAGAGCTCCACTAGAGGTTGCTCCCTGTACATACATATTCTAGCACTAAGTGGGATTATTCAGTTATTTTTATTTGTAATATAACATCAAATACATATATTCCTGAAATTAGTCACACCACCACTGTTTTTTGCATCCCTACAAACATTAAGAATATTTTTTTGAAAACTTCAAATATTTTTCCTCTGAAATAAGACACTAAAAACGCAAGACTTCCATCCTTTAAACTGTAACTATATACTAAAACTCAGGGAGACTTAATGGGTCCAGATTCAAACATATTTAGTGAAGTAGATTGTTTGGCTACCAACAGTCTTGACTTCTGTTGAGTTTGTTGCAAACAGAAACACCTGGGTCTTATTTAATTTCAAAGTGCTAGAAAGCTATTTTTTTCCTTGCTGCACTTTATGTATTTGATTCCTCAAAACTAGACACAGAAGCTTCCTAACATTTCTCTCATTAAATTCTCTTTTGTTGATTTAAGCCCATTGTTAGAGTGGCTTCTATTAAAAAAAATGTTTCCTTCAAAATAGTAACATTTTTTTTATATGCATGTCAAGTTATGGCTAGTAGTTTTTAAATGTTTTATGAAAATCATTGAAAACAAGAGATGTAGAATTGGTTCAATGCAGAGTCCTGAGGTGTTGCCACACAGCAGCCTACCCATATGTCCCCTTGTACCTACCCTTAAAGAAAGGAGAGTCTGTGAGACTAATCCTTTCAGGGGCTTTGCTTCACCTTTGTGCTTACACCTTATGACTCCCTGCTTGGCCTCCGGAGGATGGCTGGTTAGCCAATGACGAGTAAGATTCCCCACGGCGGGGACAACTCAAGCCAGGCACAGCTGAATGGGGACCAACAGGAGAACCTAAGGGGTTGATAGAGGTGGGCATAGACCCCCACCTTCCCTCAGTTAAGGAGAGCTTCTGCCTTTGTGGCTGCATTCCTTCCTACAACCTGCTTGGGGAGAGAGTCAATGGTGTAATAACATCAGTTCTCCATCTACCCATTTCAGTAAGTTTCAGCATAAAGGTTTTTTCTCTTTTGGGGAGGTACATCCTGAAACTGACGGTTCAGCTGTTTGCAGGCAAGGGTAATTAGTTCAAATTAGTTTCTTAGTATAATATGTGAAATTCACAGACCTTGGAAAAAACAATGTTGCTTTCTTGTGTATGCATCAATAAAAGCCACAGGATGGCCCCATTCAGGGCTCTCAGTCCTTGAGACTGTGAGACCCTTGGCCCCTGTTTCATAACGTTCTTGATTTCTTTTTCTTACTTTCTTAACCCTTCACCACCCCTTCTCGTTCGCTCACTGCCTGTGTTGCGCTGGACACGACACTGAGGTATTCCATTAGAGACCTTTTTCAATTAATAAGTATTATGAGTATCTGGTCATTTAACCAGCTATGAATGCATTCAACTGCACAATAAGCTATTCTCTTATTTTCTCCAGAATCATGTGCTAAAACATTTTGTTCAAAGACCTTTAGTAATTAATACATACTATGAACATGACATTTCTCCTTTAATAGATCCCATTTAAATTTTAATCTAGGACAATGATGAATACCATCTAGAAGGGAAACAAAAACTTTTTATACAATTGTCTCCTTAAGTTATGTACTTACTGAATATTATGGGGAGAGGAAAGCACATACATTAATAGTACAATATCAATTTATAAAGTCTTATTTGAGCAGAAAATGGGCATATATATAACACTTAGAAATGAAGTAGTCCAAATATCTTCTTTTGTATTCTAGTAATGTAATGTTAACACAGGTCACTCAGGCTTCCTAACTCACATGCCAGGCCTCTTTCATCTCAGGAATCTTTCAAGAAGAGAGATGGTAATGGCTTCTATGGGTACTACCAAACTAAATTCTAGAAGATAGAACTTCAGAAGTCAAAATAGTTGCCTTCAAAAAGTTTACAATCTGGTGGTATTATTATATAACAGAGAGCAATGATAGTGCTGTGTCTAGAAGTTGGGCTAACACTTATTTCATTAATTTTAGAATTTTAAAAAGTTTTATGGTGCAGGTGCAGGTTTTAAAAAGTCACACCTGATGATCACTTCATAAGGTGTATAAATGTCTAACACCTATGTTGTACACCTGAAATGAAAATAATATTGTATATCAACTATAATTAAAAAATGAATTAAAATAAATAAATAAAAATTTTAAAAATCACACCTGAATCTGCTTAACAGTAAATCAACTGGTGCTTGAGTTTAGGCAACTACATACCCTGCTTACCCAAAAACAAGACCTAGCTGGACAATCAGCTCTAATGTGTCTTTTGGAGCAAATATTAATACAAGACCCAGTCTTATATTAATATATTATATTATATTATACTATATTATATTATATTATATTATATTATATTATATTATATTATATTATATCCGCTCTTATATTATAGTAAAATAAGACCAGGTGTTATATTAATGTTTGCTCCAAAAGACACATTAGAGCTGATTGTCCAGCTAGGTCTTATTTTAGGGAAAACATGGTAATGTATAAACAATTTGGATTAAGGAGGACATGCCTTTTGTTCTACTCTATGAATTTAGAGACCATTCTAAAGAAAACCTCAATCAGAGTAATGAGAGTGAGAAAGCACCAGGACAAAATTGAAGTGCACTTTCTTTTACCTTCTCTAACGTCAGGTTCTTTTACAAGTCTTTATTTTCTTCTGCTGCTCTTACTAAATACTTAATTAAAAACACAATGCCTTCTCCTCTGTCAGTGTATCTCTGTCAATGCTTCCTTAAATATTCATTATTTGACATTCTGTCAATGAATAAAGGTGACTGATGTGACCACCCTGATTAAGAGACACGATGAAAAGTTGAAGTGACACCATTCCCCCTTAACTTAAAAACATCTATGATAAGAAATGAAACAAATGTTTCCTAAAGTAATTTCCTCTATGGAAACAGAAAGATTCACAAGCTAAACGTGCCTTTAGTGAATGACCATGTATATTGCCTGAACTCAGTTTATAGCATTTTCTTTCCTCTGTCTTTATTTCCTCATTTCTTTTAATTTAAAAGTGCTAGTCTTTTTTTGAACAACATATTTATTGTTTTGGTTTACTCAGGACAGCTATTTTCCTGAATGTATTGAAGTTTTGTTGCAATTTTCTAGAAATGCTAACAGCCTCCACATGGCTCTCAGGGCTGCATCAGAACATGACCATTGTTGACCAGAGATCATTTCCAGTTTTTATCAGTAGCTGAACAAATCACATCAGAATATCTGAGAAACTCATATGTTTAATAGTTTCTAGCCGGAAGAGGAAAAATGGAGGTGTGAGGTGAGCCTCTATAAAGCTCCCCTGGAATTTACAACGAAGCGAACAACAAAATTTCCAAAAAGGACTTCCTGCACAGCACACAGGGAAGACGAAGAGGCCCACTACTGAAATCAACTAAAGGTGGGAGAATTGAGTGAGCGGGGAGGAGGGAAGGGAGAAGTGCAGAGACGGAGACCTGTGGACGCAGGACGCAGACCTAGCTCACTGCTCCGAGCTCGCTGCATCCCTGAACTACTGCAGCTGTGGGACAGGGAAGAACTCAGACTGCTAGGGATCCGCTTATGGCCCACAGGGCTGAGGGGGTAGCATACAACTCAGCTGAACCCAACGCTCATGGCAGAGACCTCGAAGCAAAGACGTAGGGAAGAAGGCCGAAAACGATGGTTTAAGCCCTCACTGCCGAGCAGAGAATGGAAGCCTTAGGCACTGAGACTAGCCGCCCTCTCCCTACCCTCCAAGAGCTCGCCCCGCACCCACCTGCCCGGTTCTAGAAGCGGAAGAGTAGCAGGGTCAGATCAAAACAACAGAAAATTTGCTGTTTTGAGAAATGTGGACCGCAGACACAAATTCGCAACCCAACTAGTTCAGGCAAAGGGGAGGGAGCTGTGGAAGCAGGACCGGCTGTGGTGGTAGTGGCCACCATTGCTCTGGGCCACCTCTCACAACTCACACCGCCCCTGGCCCCACCTATCTGGGCAGATCCCTGCAGGAGTAAACAGAAATGCTGAAACATATGGGCTCTGAATCTGGTGCTAGAGACCTTTGGAACATCAAAAGCCCTCCGCATACCCACCAGGACACTGCGCCCTGTGACCTAGATAAACGATTAACAGAGGAGAAGCCTGTCTCCCAGAGAATCCCCCCATTGTGTGAGAAGCAAGAATAGTGCAGAGAAAACATAGCAATACAGTGTGGGAGAAGAAAAATAAGCTGCAGTCAGAGAAAAAATAAAACATTCTACCAAGAAGTACTGCAAAACAAAAAAAAGACTGCTTCCTATCAACTTGTTGCAGAAGCCACTCCTGTAGATAACGCAGAAGAGAAATAGTAAACCAGTAATTGCCATGAATAATAAGGCAACAAGATAGCTCAAAAAGAAAGTGAAAAATCTCCAGAAAAGGCACTTAAATATACAGAAATATGTGACTTAAATGACAAAGATTTCAAGATTGCAGCTCTGAAAAAACTCAACGAGATACAAGAAAACACAGATAGGCAGTTAAATGAACTCAGAAACTCAATCAAAGAACAGCATGAGCATTTTACGAAAGAGATTGAAATTTTGAAAAAGAACCAAAGAGAATATCTGGAGATTAAGAACTCAATAGAGGAAATTAAGAATGAAATAACCAGCTTAGGTAGTAGAGTTGACCAGATGGAGGAAAGAATCAGTGACATCGAAGATAAAAACCTGGAAATGACACAGATAGAAGAAGAAAGAGACTTGAGACTTAAAAGAAATGAAAGAACTCTACAAGAACTTTCTGACTCCATCAGAAAGAGCAATATAAGAATAATGGGCATACCACAAGGAGAAGAAACAGAGAAGGGAACAGAGAATATATTCAAACAAATTGTTAATGAGAACTTCCCAAATTTGTGGACAGAACTGGACCCTCGAATCCAAGAAGCAAATAGAACACCTAATTACCTCAATCCCAACAGGCCTTCTCCAAGGCACATTGTATTGAAGCTGTCTAAAATCAACGACAAAGAAAGAATCCTCAAGGCAGCCAGGGAAAAGAAGACGGTAACTTACAAAGGAAAGCCCATTAGATTATCATCAGATTTTTCAGCAGAAACTCTACAAGCCAGGAGGGAGTGGAACCAAATATTCAATCTATTGAACGAGAGAAATCATGAGCCAAGAATAATATATCCAGCAAAGATATCCTTTAGATATGAAGGAGGAATAAAGACCTTTCCAGACATACAGAAGCTGACGGAATTTTCTAATACACGACCTGCACTACAAGAAATACTAAAGGAGGCTATTCGACCACCATCAACAGGGACAATTTGTGGCAACCAAAACTCAAAAAGGGGGAGAGTAAAGGCCTGAACCGAATATGGGAATGGAGAAAGTAAGCGTGCTGAAGAAAATGGAATACTCTAAATATCAAACTTTCTTTTACATAAACTTAAGGGTAACCACTCAAAAAAATCCAGAACTGAAATATATACTGAAATAAAAGAAGAAACAAGGGAAAACATCATAGAATACCACCACACAGAAATAATAGACAACAACAAAAAGGCAAAGAAACAATGGAGACACAGCCTTACCAGAAAACTAAAGATAGAATGACAGGAAATCCTCACATATCAATAATCACCCTAAATGTAAATGGACTGAACTCACCAATGAAAAGGCACAGAGTAGCAGATTGGATCAAAAAACTAAACCCAACCATATGCTGTCTCCAGAGACACATCTCAGCTACAAGGATAAGCATAGACTCAAAGTGAAAGGGTGGAAATTGACACTCCAAGCAAATGGTACCCAGAGAAAATCAGGTGTAGCCATAATGATATCAGATGAAACAGACTTCAAGGTGAAAAAGATAACAAGAGACAAAGATGGACATTTCATAATGGTGAAGGGGACTGTACAACAAGAAGACATAACAGTCATCAATATTTATGCCCCCAATCAGGGAGCACCGAAATATACCAAGCAACTACTAACAGAACTAAAGGGAGAAATTGACCAAAACACAATTATACTAGGGGACTTAAATACATCATTGACAGCTATGGATAGATCATCCAAACAGAAAATAAATAACGAAATAGCAGCCCTAAATGACACATTAGATGAAATGGACATAATTGACATTTATAGAGCACTTCATCCTAAAACATCAGACTATACATTCTTTTCTAGTGTACATGGAACATTCTCAAGGATAGACCATATATTGGGACATAAAATCAGTCTCAACAAATTTAAGAAGATTGAAATCATACCATGCATATTCTCTGATCACAAGGCTTTAAAATTGGATATCAACTGTAAAAAGAAAGCGGGGGAAAAAACACAAATACATGGAGATTAAACAACATACTTTTAAAAAAGGACTGGGACCAAGAAGAAATTAGAGGAGAGATCAAAAGATACATAGAAACAAATGACAATGAAAATACATCCTACCAAAATTTTTGGGATGCAGCGAAAGCAGTTTTAAGAGCGAAATTTATCTCATTACAGGCCTATCTCAAGAAACAAGAAAACTCCCAAATAAATAACCTCATGTTACACCTTAAAGAACTAGAAAAAGAAGAACAAGTAAAACCCAAGGTCAGCAGAAGAAAGGAAATAACAAAAATTAGAGCAGAACTAAATGAAATAGAGAACAAAAAGACAATAGAAAAAATTAATGTGACAAAGAGCTGGTTCTTTGAAAAGATTAACAAAATTGACAAACCCTTGGCTAGACTTACTAAGATAAAAGAGAAGACACTGATTAACAAAATCAGAAATGAAAAGGGAAGTTATCACGGACACCACAGAAATACAAAGGATCATCCAAGAATACTATGAAGGACTATATGCCACCAAATTCAACAACCTAGAAGAAATGGACAAGTTCTTAGAAACATATAGCCTTCAAGGCTGAACCATGAAGAACTGGAAAATCTAAACAGACCGATCACCAGTAACTAAATTGAATCAGTCATCCAAAACCTTCCCAAAAGCAAAAGTCCGGGACCAGATGGCTTCACTAGTGAATTCTACCAAACCTTCAAAGAGGATCTAATACCAATCCTGCTCAAACTCTTCCAAAAATTGAAGAAGAGACAGTACTCCCTAACTCATTTTATGAGGCCAACATTACCCTGATACCAAAACCTGGTAAGGACAGCACAAAAAAGAAAACTACAGACCAATATCTCTGATGAATACCGATGCAAAAATCCTAAATAAAATTCTAGCAAATCGAATACAACAATGCATTAAAAAGATTATTCATCACGACCAAGTGGGGTTCATCCCGGGGCACAAGGATGGTTCAACATCCAAATCCATCAATGTGATACATCACATAAACAAAATAAAGGACAAAAATCATATGATTATATCAATTGATGCAGAAAAAGCATTTGACAAGATACAACATCCATTTATGATTAAAACACTTAATAAAATGGGTATAGAAGGAAAATACCTTAACATAATAAAGGCCATATATGACAAGCCCTCTGCTAATCTCATAATTAATGGAGAAAAACTGAAGCCCTTTGCTCTACGTTCAGGAACATGACAGGGCTTTCCCCTATCACCTCTGCTTTTCAACATAGTGTTGGAAGTCCTTGCCAGAGCAATCAGGCAAGAGAAAGAAATAAAAGGCATCCAAATTGGGAATGAAGAAGTTAAATTATCACTCTTTGCAGATGACATGATGCTATATATAGAAAACCCTAAAGACTCCACCAAAAAGCTATTAGAAACAATCAACGAATACAGTAAAGTTGCTGGCTACAAAATCAACGCACAAAAGTCCATTGCCTTCCTATATACTAACAATGAAATCTCAGAAAAAGAAATACTAAAAACAATTCCTTTTGCAATTGCAGCAAAAAGAATAAAATACCTAGGAATAAACTTAACCAAGGATGTGAAAGACCTATATGCTGAAAACTATAAGACATTTTTGGAAAGAAATTGAAGAAGACACAAAGAAATGGAAAGACATTCCGTGCTCATGGATTGGAAGAATCAACATAGTTAAAATGGCCATATTACCCAAAGCAATATACAGATTCAATGCAATCCCCATCAAAATCCCAATGGCATATTTTAAAGAAATAGAACAAAAATCATCAGATTTGTTTGGAACCACAAAAGACCCGAATAGCCAAAGCAATCTTAAGAAAAAGAACAATAATGGAGGTATCACACTTCCTGACTTTGGCTTGTACTACAGGGCTACAATAATCAAAACAGCATGGTATTGGCAGAAAAACAGACACATAGACCAATGGAATAGAATTGAGAACCCAGAAATAAAACCACATAAATATGGACAGATAATTTTTGACAAAGAAGCTAAAACATACAATGGAGCAAAGACAGCCTCTTCAATAAATGGTGCTGGGAGAATTGGATAGCCACGTGCAAAAGAATGAAACTGGACTGCTATTTGTCACCATGTACCAAAGTTAATTCAAAATGGATCAAAGACTTAAGCATAAGACCTGACACAATAAACTGCATAGAAGAAAACATAGGTACTAAACTTATGGACCTTGGGTTCAAAGAGCATTTTATGAACTTGACTCCAAAGGCAATGGAAGTAAAAGCTAAAATAAACGAATGGGACTATATGAAACTTAAAAGCTTCTGCACAGCAAAAGAAACCATTGACAAAATAAAGAGGCCACCAACTGAATGGGAGAAGATTTTTGCAAACAGTGCCTCCGATAAGGGGCTAGTATCCAGAATATACAAGGAACTCATGCAACTCAACAACAAAAACACAAACAACCCAATTGAAAAATGGGCAGAGGACTTGAAGAGACATTTCTCCAAAGAAGACATACAAATGGCAAATAGACATATGAAAAAATGCTCACCATCACTAATCATCAGAGAAATGCAAATCAAAACCACAATGAGATATCACCTCACCCCAGTCAGAATGGCTATCATCAACAAGACAAATACTAACAAATGTTGGAGAGGCTGTGGAGAAAAAGAACCCTCATACACTGTTCGTGGGAATGCAGACTGGTGCAGCCGTTATGGAAGGCAGTGTGGAGGTTCCTCAAAAAATTACGAATAGAATTGCCATATGACCCAGCAATCCCTCTCCTGGGTATCTACCCAAAAATCTGAAAACATTTAGAGATAAAGACACGTGTGCTCCAATGTTCATTGCAGCTTTGTTTACAGTGGCCAAGACATGGAAACAACCAAAATGTCCTTCGATAGATGAATGGATAAAGAAGTTGTGGTATATATACACAATGGAATACTATTTGGCAGTAAGAAAAGATGATATAGGAACATTTGTGACAACATGGATGGATCTTGAGAGAGTAATGCTGAGCGAAATAAGTCAGACAGAAAAAGCAGAGAACCATGTGATTTCACTGATATGTGGTATATAAACCAAAAACAACAAAAGAACAAGACAAACAAATGAGAAACAGAAACTCATAGACACAGACAATAGTTTAGTGGTTGCCAGAGGGTAAGGGGGGCGGGGGTTGTGGGGTGGGAGATGAGGGTAATGGGGATCGTATATATGGTGATGGAAGGAGAACTGACTCTGGGTGATGAACACACAATGGGATTTATAGATGATGTAATACAGAATTGTACACCTGAAATCTATGTAATTTTACTAACAATTGTCACCCCAATAAATTTAATAAAATAAAATTAAAAAAATATATCTTAACTCTCTCTTCTGATATTGACAAATTATTAAGAACATGTGATATGATCCTTTGTCCTAAGGATGGTTAAAACATACCCCCTACATAAAGAGGATGCTCAGTAATATGAAATATCAACAACAAGGGGAGTTCTAGTCAAGATGGCAGAGGAAATAAATGTAATTGCTCCATCCCATGACCATATTAAAATTACAACTTAATTATAGATTAACCTGGAGAACCATCCAAACCAGAAATCCTATAACTAAAGGTATATAGATAAGCCACCTTGAGACTGGTAGGAAGGACAGTGATGTGAAACAGGCTGGCGCACACACACATAGGGGTCGAAAATTAGGAGGGCTGTCTCAGCTGCGGAGGACTCTCCTGAAGAGTTATGGGTCTGAGCCCCACACCAGGCTTCTCAGACCATAAAGCCAGTGTCAGGAAGAGGGACCCCATAACATCTGGTAAAATCTGGCAGTATTCTGCTTACCTGAGTGAGACTGAAGGCAGCTGGAAACCCAGGTGTCCTGTTAAAGGAATTGCACCCTCTCACTCCCAGGAACTCATCCTGTACTCTGGTGGACAGACAGAAGCTCAGGAGGTACCAAAGACCTACAGGGAGAGAGTGAGTTGTGTGGCTCAGGGTAAGGGCTGGAGGGAAAGCCACCATTGTCTCTGAGCTGAGTCCTCTTCCTGTGTAGCCCATGGACAAACATCATCTTTCCAGAGTTGAACACCACCCCACATGGCCAAATCCCAATCTGCATTGGCCTGGTGAACTCTACTTGCTCCTACCCAGTGACTGTTTTGTACTCCACCCCACCCAACTTGGGCACCATCAGAGGTTTTTCTGTGGGTGGCAAGCATCCCATGTTGGAACTCACTACAGTCTTTCTTGAACAACTCTCAAGGGTCTGTGGTCCCTAGGTGGGGAGAGGCTGGACTTCCTGTGCTCTGAGCACTTTGTGGAGTGTCCTCGGTTTCAGCAATGGCACCAAATCTGAATCTGCATTAACCTAATGAACATTATTCACCCCACCCTGGTGATTCCCTGAGATCATGTCCCACAGAACTCCTGTACCACTGAAGGCTATTTCAGCAGCTGAATCTTATGGGTAGCTGCCAGGAAGCAGCAGGACTTAGGGTGCCCTGTACCCTTTCCTATACTGCCCGAGGCCTAGTACAGGTGGAAGCTGTCCTGGATTCACTGTGTAGCTTCTTCCACATGCCTCCATGTCCATCACAGTCAGTGATGAACCATGCATCACTTTGTATCTCCTACCATGTAGCCTGTGGCCAGTCACAGGCAGTGGCTGATCTTGGCCTTCACAGAAACCCCTCCTGAGAGACCCAGAAAAACACAAACCTGCTGGCCAACTTAAAACCACGACAGATACCCACCCAAATAGCCCCTTAAATGAAACACACAATGGGTGGTCTCAGCAGGAGCCAGAGTTGCTGGGGCGAATCACATTCCATGAGGTCAGCCAGCCACAGGCAACTTGTATGCTGTGGTCATGGCCGATCCTGACAACCAGAAAGCCTGAGAGTCAGTCCCACCCACTGATATGCTAACAACAATCAAGGCACAACTACAACAGGAGGAAACAGACAACCTACAAGGGACACTCCTGGAGCATCTGGCTCAGGTAATCAGGGAGACTTCGCCACTAGGCCTCAGAGACACCCATTACATAAGAACATTCTGCCAAGAAGGGGAGACATAGCAGATCTGCCTAATAGGTAGAAAAAAAAATTAAAACACAGAAGGGCAGACAAAATGAGGACACAAAAAAAATGTGTACCAAATTAAAGGACAGGAGAAAATTCCAGAAAAATAGTTAAATGAAGTGAAGGCAAGTAATCTACCAGATATAGAGTTTTAAAAAATGGTTATAAAGATGCTGCAGGAACTTAGTGAGAACATCAACAGAGAGATAGTAAACATAAAAGAGGCATAGACTCCATGAAAAAAGAACCAGTCAAAAATGAAGACTACGATAATTGAAATGAAGAACACACTACAAAAAAATCAACAGCTGATAAGATGAAGCAGAAGATTGAATCAGCAATGAGAAGTCAAGGTAATAGAGAACACCCAGTTGAAACAGACAAACTTAAAAAAAATGAGGATAATTTAAGGACTTCTGTGACAAAATCACACATAAAAATAAATAAATAAATAAATAAATAAATAAATAAATAAATAAATAAATAAATAAATAAATCAGAGGGGTACCAGAAAGAGGAGAGAGAAAACAAGGGATTGAGAAACTATTTGGGATTATGTCACAAAAATGGCAGTGTGAGGAGTGCTTTTGAAATATCCCTTGGAAGTTACAACAAATTGAACAGATATAAGTCAACAAAAGGGTAACCTAAGCAACACACAAACATGCCTGAGAGATCTGAGCATTGAATCATATAAAGTTGGGCAAATTGGATGAGCAGGGGAGGAAGGAAGGAGGAAGTGCAGAGATGGGCTGCAGGCTGCAGCACACAGTCTGGAGCTCACTGCAATCGCAAGAGAGGGAATATTTCAGACTGCAGGTACACACCCTGTGGCCCACAGTCTTTCCTGAGGGATCAGCATATAATGTGGCTGAACCTAGCGTTCAGGGCAGAGACCTCAGAGCAAAAACCAAATCCAGAAGGGTGAGAACTGTAGTTTAAGCCGTCATTGCCAGGCAGAAAACAGAAAACGAAGACACAGAGCCTGACAAATCCCCCCCCACAACCTCCCAAATCACACCCTCCTCACCCTCCAAGTGTTAGAAGAGGGCTCTAGAAGAAAAAGTAGCAGTGTCAGATTAAATAACAGAATATCTACACCCTTGTGAACTAGAGGGACAGTCCTGCAGCAACAGATGCACAGCATGACTAACTCTGGCTGCAGGGAAGGTACAATAGGGGAGAGAGAGCTATGGGCTGGTAATTGCCATTGCTTGGAGCCACAAACACACCAGATGCCTCTCATAGCACACCCTGCCCCCACCTTTCTGGCCGGATCCCTGCTGGGGCAACCAGAGTCTCTGAGACACAAAGGCTTTGCATCAGGCTGTAGAGGCAGCCTTGGGATTTCAGAAGCTCAGAAATCTATTGCCCTCCACATCCCCCCAAGGAGACAGTACCCTGAGACTCAAGTGACCTATTCACAAAGTAGAAGTCCAACTTCCAGGAAACCCCCATCGTGTGAGAAGCCAGTGCAGTGCAAGTCAAAATAAAACACTGCATTGTGAGAGAGAAACTACTTGAAGAAATAATTACAGAGAACACCGTTAGATTACATCACAGAAATTGTGGTGTGAGGTGAATCTCTTGAAATTTCTCCTGGAATTTACAACAAATTGAACAGCTATAATTGTACAAAGGACTCCCTGTGCAGCAGACAGGCAAGCCCAGGAAACACGCAATTGAAAGCATCGAATGATGGGCAAATTGGGCAAGTGGGGAATGAGGGTTGGAAGAAGTGTGGAGACTTAGGCCACGTGGGCCAAGGACAAAGACCACAACTCAAAGCTCCCTTCCTTCCAGAGCTACCACAGTCACGGGAGAGGGAAGAATTCATACTGCTTGTGCTCTCCGTATGGCCCACAGTTCTGTCTGAGGTATCAGCATATAACTGAGCTGAACCCAACACTCATGGCAGAGACCTCAGGGCAAAGACTGGGGGAAGAAGGGTGAGAACGGTGGTTTAAGCCTTCACTGCAAAGTTAGGACGGAAGACATAAGCACGTAGCCTGGCTGACACCTCCCAACCGTCCCAGAGCCCACCACACATCCACTCTCCCCGTTCTAGAAGCAAAACGGTAGCAGTGTCAGATCAAAAGAACAGAATATTTACAGCTTGAAGGGCTGCAGCCCCACAGCTGAAGAATTGCAGATGAGATAGTTCCAGTGAAGGGGAAAGAACCTTGCATGCAAGATAACTGTTCTTGTTGTTGCCGCCATTTCTCACAACCATCTATCAAAACCCACCATGTCCCTGCCCTCACCCATCTGGTCAGATCCCTGCCAGGGTAAAGACAGCCAACAAAACACAAAGGCTCTGAATCTGGTTACAGGAAGAGCTTTGGGACACAGAAGCTCTCCACAATCCCCATGGTTGTGGTACCCTGACACCCAGGTGTCCTGCTTATGGAGGAGAAGCACACCTTGCAGGGAACCCCCTTCACCATCATGTGAGAAGCCAGAACATTGCAACAGAAAATATAACAAACACTACACTGTGAGAGAGAATAAAAGACTGCAGCAGGAGAGAAATAAAATATTCCACCCACATCCACTGGAAAGAAAATAAAGACATCTTCCTATCATCCAGTTGTAGAGCCAATCCTGTAGATGTCAAGGAAAATAAATAATAATTCATTAATTGCCAAGAATTACAAAAGTAACAAGGCAGCTCAGAAAGAAAATGAAAAGTCTCCAGAAAATGAACTTAAAGAAATGGAAATATGTGACTTAAATGACAGAAAATTCAAGATTGTAGTTCTGCAAAAACTCAAAAAGATGCAAGAAAACTCACAAGCACAATCAAAGAATGAAATGAATGTTTTAAAAAGACATTGGAATTTTGAAAAGCACCAAATAGAATTTCTGGAGATTAAGGTTGCAATAAAAGAAATGAAGAATGAAATAGCCTACTTAGGTAATAGAGTTGAGTAGATGGAGGAAAGAAACAGTGACATAGAAGATATAAATCCGGAAATGACACAGATGGAAGATGAGAAAGACTTGAGAGTGAAAAAAAAAAAAATGAAGGAACCCTACAAGAACTTTCTAACTATATCAGAAAGAGTAACATAAGAATCATGGGTACACCAGAAGGAGATAAAAGGGAGAAGGGAACAAGAGTATATTCAAACAAATAGTTGATGAGAACTTCCCAAACTTGTGGAAAGAACTGGATACTTGAATCCAAGAAGCAAATAGAACACTTACTTACCTCGATCCCAACAGGCCTTCTCCAAGGCACATTGTATTGAAGCTGTCTAAAATCAACAACAAAGAAAGAATCCTCCAGGCAGCCAGGAAAAAGAAGACGGTAACCTACAAAGGAAAGCCCATTAGATTATCATCAGATTTTTCAGCAGAAACTCTACAAGCCAGGAGGGAGTGGAACCAAATATTCAAACAATTGAAAGAGAGATATTATGAGCCAAGAATAATATATCCAGCAAAGATATCCTTTAGATATGAAGGAGGAATAAAGACCTTTCCAGACATACAGAAGCTGAGGGAATTTTCTAACACATGACCTGAAGTATAAGAAATACTGAAGGAGGATGTTTGACCTGAAACAAAACAGCAAAAGAGTAGTACTATGAGTAGTACTATGAACAGACAGACAGAAACAGGAAATGGCAACACTTCCACCAAATAAGACACAATACACTAACGTAATATACAGGACGTAGAAAAAAAAAAGCACTTAAAGAAAAAAAGGTACAACTGAAATCTATGTAATATTACTAACAATTGTCACCTCAACAAACTTTAAAAAAAATAGAAGAAACAGAAAAAAATGAAAAAGGTAAGAACAACTTGCTACTGCAACACAGAAATCAACTTACAGCATAAATGGCGATAATTTGTGGGGGGGGGAAACAAAAACATAAAAGATGGGAGAGCAAAGGTCGGAACCTATGTAAGGATATGGAGAAAGTAAGCATGCTGAAGAAAATGGAATACTCTAAATATGAAACGTTCTTTTCCATAAACTTAAATGTAACCACTCAAAAAAAAAAAAATCCAGATCTGAAATATATAACATCATAAAAGAAGAGAGGGAGGGAAAAATCATAGAATACCACCACACACAAAAAAAATAGACAATAATAAAAAGGCAAAGAGACAATGGAAATATAGTCCTTCCAGAAAACCAAAGATAGAATGATAGGAAGTCCTCATATATTAATAATCACTCTAAATATAAATGGACTGAACTAACAAATAAAAAGACACAGAGTAGAAGATTGGATCCAAAAACTATACCAAACCATGTGCTGCCTCCAAGAGATACATCTCAGCTACATTGACAAATGTTGACTCAAAGTGAAAGGGTGGAAATTGACACTCCAAGCAAATGGTATCCAGAGAAAAGTAGGTGTAGGTGTACTGACATCAGATGAAACAGACTTCAGGATAAAAAGAAAGGTAACAAGAGACAAAGATGTACATTTCACAATGACAAAATGAATTTACAACAAGAAGACATAACATACATCAATATTTTTGCTCCCATTCAGGAAGCACGGAAACATATGAAGCAACTACTAACAGACATAAAGGGAGAATTTGACCAAAACACAATTATAATAGGGAACATAAATACACCATTGACAGCTATGGATAGGTCATCCATGCAGAAAATAAATAAAGAAATATCACCCCTAAAAGGCACATTAGATGAAGTGGACTTAATTGACATTTATAAAGCATTTCATCCTAGAACATCTGTGCAGACATTGCTTTTTTTTTTTTATTAAATTTATTGGGGTGACAATTGTTAGTAAAATTACATAGATTTCAGGTGTACAATTCTGTATTACATCATCTATAAATCCCATTGTGTGTTCACCACCCAGAGTCAGTTCTCCTTCCATCACCATATATTTGATCCCCCTTACCCTCATCTCCCACCCCCACCCCCCTTACCCTCTGGTAACCACTAAACTATTGTCTGTGTCTATGAGTTTTTGTTTCTCATTTGTTTGTGTTGTTCTTTTTTTGCAGCTTTGCTTACGGTGGCCAATACATGGAAACAACCAAAATGTCCTTCGATAGATGAATAGATAAAGAAGTTGTGGTATATATACACAATGGGATACTATTCGGTGGTAAGAAAAGATGATATAGGAACATTTGTGACAACATGGATGGATCTTGAGAGTGTAATGCTAAGCGAAATAAGTCAGACAGAAAAAGCAGAGAATCATGTGATTTCACTGATATGTGGTATATAAACCAAAAACAGCAAAAGAACAAGATGGAACATTTTTTTTTAAATTGCAGTTTATTGGGGTGACAATTGTTATTAAAGTTACATAGATTTCATGTAATTGTGTAGTATGTCTATATATTACATTGTGTGTTCACCACCCAGAGTCAGTTTTCCTTCCATCAACATATATTTGATCCCTTTTACCCTCATCTACCATCCCTCTATCCCCTTACCCCTCTGGTAATCACTAAACTACTGTCTGTGTCTGTGAGTTTTTGTTTCTTCATTTGTTTGTCTTGTTCCTTTGTTGTTTTCAGTTTTATATAACATATATCAGTGAAATCATATGGTTCTTGACTTTTTCTGTCTGACTTATTTCACTTAGCTTAATAATCTCAAAATCCATCCATGTTGTCACAAGTGGCATTATTTCATCTCTTCTTATGACAGAATAGTATTCCACTGTGCATATATACCACATCTTCTTCATCCAATGATTTATTGCATATTTTAAAACTGACGTTCTCTCAACCATAATTCACACTTGACTGACTTCACTGAACAAATCCAAACTTGTCACAAATGTTACTAAGGTTTGATATGCCACTTCCCATCTTGAAGATTCCTGTCTTTTTGTTGGGTGGAACTTGGCAGCAGCATTCACTGTATTTATTGATCACAATGGAAAGGCTCTGTGTCACACATCACTTCTGGTACAATATTTCTGTCAAATAAAAACATTATGATGTGTCCTCATCTAACTTGTTGGATCTGGCACGGTGCGGCTTCTGCCTCTTCACCAAAGTCAAAATGACTATGAAGGGTAAATGTTTTGAATCAATTCAGGACATCAAAGTATCCACGGCAGCCCAACTAAAGATGTTCATGAAAAAGGACTTCAAAAACTGCTTAAGAAAGTGGCGAGAATAATGGGATAAGTGTGTTTGAAATGACGGGGAGTATTTTGAGGAGGATTAATTGCAATGTGTCTTTGACTGTAACAGTTTTTTTTTTTTTATTCAAACATTCACTGTCTGTTTTGATCAAACCTCATTCACTGGCATATTAATCTGCTATAAAAAAGGATGGAATCCAACAATATTTGACAACATGGATAGACCTGAAATGTGTTGTACTAAGTGAAATAAATCATACTGAAAAAGACAGGCGATCTCCCTTATAGGGAGTCTAATGTACAAAATAAACTAACAAAGAAACAGAAACGAACTTATGGATGAAGGGAACAAGCTGATGTTTGACAGATGGGAAGCAGATGGTGGTGTGGTGAAAAGGTAAAGGGATTAGGAAGTACGAGTTTGTAGTTACGAAATATTCATGGTAATGTAAAATAAAGCATAGGAAATATAGTAAATAATATGGTAATAACTATGTATTGTGCCAGGTAGGTAGTAGACTAGTCAGGGGAATTGCCTCATAAAGTATATAAATGTCTAACTACTATTTTGTACACCCAAAACTAATATAAAATAATATTGAATGTCAACTGTAATTGAAAAAAAAATATCTTTTATTTTTAATTAAATTCTGTTGCAGTGGCAATTGTTAGTAAATTTCCATAGATTTCAGGAGTACAATTCTATATTACATCATCTATAAATCCCATTGGGTGTTCACCAGCCAGTGTCACTTCTTCTTCCATCACCATATATTTTATCCCATTTACCCTCATCTACCACCCCTCTACCCTCATACCTTCTGGTACCCACTAAACTGTTGTCTGTTTCTATGAGTTTTTGTTTCTCAATTGTTTGTCTTCTTCTTTTGTTGTTTTTGGTTTACATACCACATATCAGTGAAATCATATGTTCCTCTGTTTTTTCTGTCTGACTTATTTTGCATAGCATTATAATCTCAAGATGCATCCGTGTTGTCACAAATGGTACTATTTCATCTTTTCTTACCGCCAAATAGTATTCCATTGTGTATATATACCACAACTTCTTTATACATTCATCTATCGAAGAAAGTTTTGGTTGTTTCCATGTCTTGGCCACTGTAAGTATAGCTGCAATGAACACTGCAGCACACTTGAATTTATGTATCATGTTTTCAGATTTTTTGGGTAGATACCCAGGAGAGGAATTGCTGGGTCATATGGTAATTCTATTCGTAATTTTTTGAGGAACATCCACACTGCCTTCCAGAACGGCTGCACCAGTCTGCATTCCCACCAACAGTGTATGAGGGTTCATTTTTCTCCACAGCCTCTCCAACACTTGTTACTATTTGTCTTGTTGATGATAGCCATTCTAACTGGGGTGGGATATGTCATTGTGGTTTTTATTTGCATTTCTCTGATGCTGAGAGATGTTGAGCATTTTTTCATATGTCTATTTTCCATTTGTATGTCCTCTTTGGAGAAATGTCTTTTCAGATACTCTGCCTATTTTTCAATTGGATTGTTTGCCTTTTTTTGTTGAGTTGCATGAATTCCTTTTATATTTTGAATATCAGCCCCTTATCAGCGGCACTGTTTGCAAAAAACATCTCCATTCAGTTGGTTGCCTCTTTCTTTTATCGATGGTTTCTTTTGCTGTACCAAACTTTTAAAGTTTGATATAGTCCCATTCATTGATTTCAGCTTTTACTTCCTTTGCCTTTGGAGTCAAATTCATAAAATGTTCTTTGAACCCTAGGTCCAAAAGTTTAGTACCTATGTTTTATTCTATGAAGCTTATTGTTTCAGGCCTTATGCTTAAGTCTTTGATGCATTATGAATTAATTTTGGTACATGGTGACAGACAACAGTCCAGTTCAATTCTTTTCCACGTGGCTTTCCAATTCTGCCAGCAAAATATATTGAAGAGACTGTATTTTCTCCACTGCTTGTTTTTTCCTTGTCAAAAATTTTCTGTCCATATTAACATGGCTTTATTTCTGAGTTCTCAATTCTATTCCATTAGTCTACGTGTCTGCTTTTCTGCAATGCCTTGCTGTTTTGATTATTGTTGCCCTGCTGTACAAGCTAAAGTCAGGGAGTGTGATACATGTAGTATGATTCTTTTTTCTTAAGATTGCTATGTCTATTAGGGGTCTTTTGTGGTTCCAAACAAATCTGATGATTTTTTGTTCTATTTCTTTAAAAATGCCATTGGGGAGAGACTTCCGGAAAAATGGCGGAGTGAGGTGAGCCACTTTAAAGCTCCCCTGGAATTTACAAAGAATCGAACAACAAAAACTCCAAAAAGGACTCCCTGCACAGCAGACAGGCAATACGAAGAGGCCCACTACTGACTGAAATCACCTACAGGTGGGAGATTCGCGCGAGTGGAGGGAGGAGGAAAGGGAGAAGTGCGCGGAGACGGAGCCGCGCGGGCGCAGGACGCAGACCTCGCTCAGTGCTCCGAGCTCGCTGCTTCCCGAAACTACCGCAGCTGCGAGTGAGGGAAGAACTCGGACTGCTAGGGCTCTGCTTGTGGTCCACAGGGCTGAGGGGACAGCATATACCACGGCTGAACCCAACGCTCACGGCAGAGACCTCGGAGAAAAGACTGAGGGAAAAAGGCTGAAAACGGTGGTTTAAGCCCTCACTGCCCAGCAGAGAACGGAGCCTTAGGCACTAAGACTAGCCGTCCCCTCTCTACCCTCCCAGAGCTCGCCCCGCCCCCACCTGCCCGGTTCTAGAAGCGAAACAGTAGCAGTGTCAGATCAAAACAACAGAAAATCTGCTGTTTTGAGAACTGTGGGCCGCAGACACAAATTCACAGCCCAACTAGTTCCGGCAAAGGGGAGGGAGCTGTGGAAGCAGGACCGGCTGTGGTGGTGGTCGCCGCCATTGCTCCGGGCCACCTCTCACAACTTACCCCGCCCCTGGCCCCACCTATCTGGGTGGATCCCTGCAGGAGTAAACAGAACTGCTGAAACACACGGGCTCTGAATCAGGAGCTGGAAGAGCTTTGGAACATCAAAAGCTCTCCGCATACCCACCGGGACATTGCGCCCTGTGACCTAGACGAACTATTAACAGAGGAGAAGCCCGTCTCCCAGGGAATCCCCCCATTGTGTGAGAAGCAGGAATAGTGCAGAGAAAACAGCACTACCGTGTGGGAGAAGAAAAATAAATTGCAGTTGGAGAAATAATAAGACATTCTACCAACAAGTACTGGAAAACAAAAGAAAGACCTCTTCCTATCAACCTGTTGCAGAAGTCACTCCTGTAGATGTCTAGGAAGAGAAATAGTAAACCAGTAATCGCCATGAATAACCAAGGCAACAAGATAGCTCAGAAAGAAAGTGAAAAGTCTCCAGAGAAGGCACTTAAAGATACAGAAATGTGTGACTTAAGTGACAGAGAATTCAAGATTGCAGTTCTGAAAAAACTCAACGAGATACAAGAAAGCACAGATAGGCAGTTAAATGAACTCAGAAACTCAATCAAAGAACAGCATGAGCATTTTACGAAAGAGATTGAAATTTTAAAAAAGAACCAAATAGAATTTCTGGAGATTAAGAACTCAATAGAAAAAATTAAGAATGAAATAACCAGCTTAGGTAGTAGAGTTGACCAGATGGAGGAAAGAATCAGTGACATCGAAGATAGAAACCTGGAAATGACACAGATAGAAGAAGAAAGAGACTTGAGACTTAAAAGAAATGAAAGAACTCTACAAGAACTTTCTGACTCCATCAGAAAGAGCAATATAAGAATAATGGGCATACCAGAAGGAGAAGAAAGAGAGAAGGGAACAGAGAATATATTCAAACAAATTGTCGATGAGAACTTCCCAAATTTGTGGACAGAACTGGACCCTCGAATCCAAGAAGCAAATAGAACACCTAGTTACCTCAATCCCAACAGGCCTTCTCCAAGACACATTGTATTGAAGCTGTCTAAAATCAACGACAAAGAAAGAACCCTCAAGGCAGCCAGGGAAAAGAAGACGGTAACTTACAGAGGAAAGCCCATTAGATTATCATCAGATTTTTCAGCAGAAACTCTACAAGCCAGAGGGAGTGGAACCAAATATTCAAACTATTGAAAGAGAGAAATCATGAGCCAAGAATAATATATCCAGCAAAGATATCCTTTAGATATGAAGGAGGAATAAAGACCTTTCCAGACATACAGAAGCTGAGGGAATTTTCTAATACACGACCTGTACTACAAGAAATACTAAAGGAGGCTATTCGACCACCATCAACAGGGACAATTTGTGGCAACCAAAACTCAAAAAGGGGGGGAGTAAAGGCCTGAACAGGAATATGGGAATGGAGAAAGTAAGCGTGCTGAAGAAAATGGAATACTGTAAATATCAAACTTTCTTTTACATAAACTTAAGGGTAACCACTCAAAATAAATCCAGAATTGAAATATATACTGAAATAAAAGAAGAAACAGAGGGAAACATCATAGAATACCACCACACAGAAATAATAGACAACAACAAAAAGGCAAAGAAACAATGGAGACACAGCCTTACCAGAAAACTAAAGATAGAATGACAGGAAATCCTCACATATCAATAATCACCCTAAATGTAAATGGACTGAACTCACCAATAAAAAGGCACAGAGTAGCAGATTAGATCAAAAAACTAAACCCAACCATATGCTGTCTCCAAGAGACACATCTCAGCTACAAGGACAAGCATAGACTCAAAGTGAAAGGGTGGAAATTGACACTCCAAGCAAATGGTACCCAGAGAAAATCAGGTGTAGCCATAATGATATCAGATGAAACAGACTTCAAGGTGAAAAAGATAACAAGAGACAAAGATGGACATTTCATAATGGTGAAGGGACTGTACAACAAGAAGACATAACAGTCATCAATATTTATGCCCCCAATCAGGGAGCACTCATATACACCAAGCAACTACTAACAGAACTAAAGGGAGAAATTGACCAAAACACAATTATACTAGGGGACTTAAATACATCATTGACAGCTATGGATAGATCATCCAAACAGAAAATAAATAACGAAATAGTAGCCCTAAATGACACATTAGATGAAATGGACATAATTGACATTTATAGAGCACTTCATCCTAAAACATCAGACTACACATTCTTTTCTAGTGTACATGGAACATTCTCAAGGATAGACCATATATTGGGACATAAAATCAGTCTCAACAAATTTAAGAAGATTGAAATCATACCATGCATATTCTCTGATCACAAGGCTTTGAAATTGGATATCAACTGTAAAAACAAAGCGGGAAAAAAACACAAATACATGGAGATTAAACAACATACTTTTAAAGAAGGACTGGGTCAAAGACGAAGTTAAAGGAGAGATCAAAAGATACATAGAAACAAATGACAATGAAAATACATCCTACCAAAATTTTTGGGATGCAGCGAAAGCAGTTTTAAGAGGGAAATTTATCTCATTACAGGCCTATCTCAAGAAACAAGAAAACTCCCAAATAAATAACCTCATGTTACACCTTAAAGAACTAGAAAAAGAAGAACAAGTAAAACCCAAGGTCAGCAGAAGAAAGGAAATAACAAAAATTAGAGCAGAACTAAATGAAATAGAGAACAAAAAGACAATAGAAAAAATTAATGTGACAAAGAGCTGGTTCTTTGAAAAGATTAACAAAATTGACAAACCCTTGGCTAGACTTACTAAGATAAAAAGAGAGAAGACACTGATTAACAAAATCAGAAACGTAAAAGGGGAAGTTATCACGGACACCACAGAAATACACATGATCATCCAAGAATACTATGAAGGACTATATGCCACCAAATTCAGCAACCTAGAAGAACTGGACAAGTTCTTGGAAACATATAGCCTTCCCAGGCTGAACCATGAAGAACTGGAAAATCTAAACAGACCGATCACCAGTAACGAAATTGAATCAGTCATCCAAAACCTTCCCAAAAGCAAAACTCTGGGACCAGATGGCTTCACTAGTGAATTCTACCAAACCTTCAAAGAGGATCTAATACCAATTCTGCACAAACTCTTCCAAAAAATTGAAGAAGAGACAGTACTCCCTAACTCATTTTATGAGGCCAACATTACCCTGATACCAAAACCTGGTAAGGACAGCACAAAAAAGAAAACTACAGACCAATATCTCTAATGAATACCGATGCAAAAATCCTAAATAAAATTCTAGCAAATCGAATACAACAATGCATTAAAAAGATTATTCATCACGACCAAGTGGGGTTCATCCCGGGGCACAAGGATGGTTCAACATCCAAATCCATCAATGTGATACATCACATAAACAAAATAAAGGACAAAAATCATATGATTATATCAATTGATGCAGAAAAAGCATTTGACAAGATACAACATCCATTTATGATTAAAACACTTAATAAAATGGGTATAGAAGGAAAATACCTTAACATAATAAAGGCCATATATGACAAGCCCTCTGCTAATCTCATAATTAATGGAGAAAACTGAAGCCCTTTGCTCTACGTTCAGGAACACGACAGGGATGTCCCCTATCACCTCTGCTTTTCAACATAGTGTTAAAGTCCTTGCCAGAGCAATCAGGCAAGAGAAAGAAATAAAAGGCATCCAAATTGGGAATGAAGAAGTTAAATTATCACTCTTTGCAGATGACATGATGCTATATATAGAAAACCCTAAAGACTCCACCAAAAAGCTATTAGAAACAATCAACGAATACAGTAAAGTTGCCGGCTACAAAATCAACGCACAAAAGTCCATTGCCTTCCTATATACTAACAATGAAATCTCAGAAAAAGAAATACAAAAACAATTCCTTTTGCAATTGCAGCAAAAAGAATAAAATACCTAGGAATAAACTTAACCAAGGATGTGAAAGACCTATATGCTGAAAACTATAAGACATTTTTGAAAGAAATTGAAGAAGACACAAAGAAATGGAAAGACATTCCGTGCTCATGGATTGGAAGAATCAACATAGTTAAAATGGCCATATTACCCAAAGCAATATACAGATTCAATGCAATCCCCATCAAAATCCCAATGGCATATTTTAAAGAAATAGAACAAAAAAATCATCAGATTTGTTTGGAACCACAAAAGACCCCGAATAGCCAAAGCAATCTTAAGAAAAAGAACAATAATGGAGGTATCACACTTCCTGACTTTGGCTTGTACTACAGGGCTACAATAATCAAAACAGCATGGTATTGGCAGAAAAACAGACACATAGACCAATGGAATAGAATTGAGAACCCAGAAATAAAACCACATAAATATGGACAGATAATTTTTGACAAAGAAGCTAAAACATACAATGGAGCAAAGACAGCCTCTTCAATAAATGGTGCTGGGAGAATTGGATAGCCACGTGCAAAAGAATGAAACTGGACTGCTATTTGTCACCATGTACCAAAGTTAATTCAAAATGGATCAAAGACTTAAGCATAAGACCTGACACAATAAACTGCATAGAAGAAAACATAGGTACTAAACTTATGGACCTTGGGTTCAAAGAGCATTTTATGAACTTGACTCCAAAGGCAATGGAAGTAAAAGCTAAAATAAACGAATGGGACTATATGAAACTTAAAAGCTTCTGCACAGCAAAAGAAACCATTGACAAAATAAAGAGGCCACCAACTGAATGGGAGAAGATTTTTGCAAACAGTGCCTCCGATAAGGGCTAGTATCCAGAATATACAAGGAACTCATGCAACTCAACAACAAAAAAACAAACAACCCAATTGAAAAATGGGCAGAGGACTTGAAGAGACATTTCTCCAAAGAGGACATACAAATGGCAAATAGACATATGAAAAATTGCTCAACATCACTAATCATCAGAGAAATGCAAATCAAAACCACAATGAGATATCACCTCACCCCAGTCAGAATGGCTATCATCAACAAGACAAATAGTAACAAATGTTGGAGAGGCTGTGGAGAAAAAGGAACCCTCATACACTGTTGGTGGGAATGCAGACTGGTGCAGCCGTTATGGAAGGCAGTGTGGAGGTTCCTCAAAGAATTACGAATAGAATTGCCATATGACCCAGCAATCCCTCTCCTGGGTATCTACCCAAAAAATCTGAAAACATTTAGAGATAAAGACACGTGTGCTCCAATGTTCATTGCAGCTTTGTTTACGGTGGCCAAGACATGGAAACAACCAAAATGTCCTTCGATAGATGAAAGGATAAAGAAGTTGTGGTATATATACACAATGGAATACTATTCGGCTGTAAGAAAAGATGATATAGGACCATTTGTGACAACATGGATGGATCTTGAGAGAGTAATGCTGAGCAAAACAAGTCAGACAGAAAAAGCAGAGAACCATGTGATTTCACTGATATGTGGTATATAAACCAAAAACAACAAAAGCACAAGACAAACAAATGAGAAACAGAAACTCATAGAACAATTCTTAAAAGTTGGGGCCGTTCCGGTGGCTCAGTCTTTTAGAGCTCGTGCTCTATATCCGAAGGCTGCCGGTTCGATTGCCTCACGGGCCAGTGGGCTCTCAACCACAAGGTTGCCTGTTCAATTCCTCGAGTCCCGCAAGGGATGGTAGGCTCTGCCCCCTGCAACTAAGATTGAATACGGCACCTTGAGCTGAGCTGCCTCCCAGTTGGCTCAGTTGTTGGTTGGAGCATGGGCTCTCAACCACAAGGTTGCCTTTTCGACTCCCACAAGGGATGGTGGGCACGCCCCCTCCAACTAGCAATGGCAACTGGACCTGGAGCTGAGCTGCGCCCTCCACAACTAAGACTGAAAGGACAACAACTTGAAGCTGAACAGAACCCTCCACGACTAAGATTGAAAGGACAACAACTTGACTTGAAAAAAAAAAAGGTCCTGCAGTATACACTGTTCCCCAATAAAGTCCTGTTGAAAAAAAAAAGTAGCATTATGAAAGGGTAGATTAATTTTTTCTTATCACCTCTAATTAGCTTTATAGTTGTTCAGAGCCAATTTAATCTCCTTGATCCTCCTTATGCAACAAGTAAACAGGATGATTTCAAAGTGAATAAAAAATTAAAAACCTTTTCTCTCTTGACTTAGCAGAATATTTCACAAAATCACATTTGGAATTACCCCCAAAGAAGAGTTTCTGTGTCAAAATTAACAGTGAGATTAAAGTTGAAAAGTTAAACCAAACAAATTACAGTGAATTGAGCAGAGGATGAACAGGAGAAACATTACAAGCCCCACTTTATAAATTCATTCATTTATTGATTCATTCATCAAGTATTTACAAAGTAACTACTATGAGCCTGATGCTGTGAATATAGTAAACAAGGTAGAGAATTTTGTTGATCTCACAGAGTTTGCTTATTTTATACAATAAATACATAAATAAACCAATAATATAACTTCAGAGAGTGGCAAGTGTAATGAAGGAATTAAAATAGGGTGATGTGATTCTGACTGGTTGTCACTTTTTGAGGCTGTGGTGGTGTCTAACTTACATTGAGCGGTGATGGAAGGACTTTCTGAGATGGTGATATTTGAGCTATGATTAATTAATAACGAGGAGCCAGTGTGAGGGAAGAGCATTCCTGACAGAGAAAACACAATGCATTAGTAGTGAGGTGAGATGATTGCGAGCCTAGCTGTTTGAAGAAAGTAGAGATTATAGTTGGATTTTCTGGTCCAAGGAAAAGAGAGTAGTGTTGCAGAGGTCTGCAGGGTTAAATCATGTCTTGCCTACATCCACTGTAAGCAGTTCCCTTTTTATTATGTATGCAATGGGAAGCATGATTGCTTGCGGTTAAATAAGGAAGTAACATGCCCTGATTATATTTTCCCTGAGTTCTATGTGTGAATGTGATTAGGGTAGGGAGGCCATACTGAATGGAGATATGTAAGTTTTGATGGTGTTGTAGAAATTCACATGATGGGGTGCAGGACAAGTTGCCCCAAAATATGCCACTTTAGCATGTTGATTATAATTATTTAGTTACATAAGGAACAGGAATACAAGAAGGACACTTCTCTGACCCTCCTTTGCTTCCCTGAAAGCAGGAAATAAATCTCCCATGTGAAAGGTACTTTCCCTGCACCAAGAGGTAGAGACATCTTTATTCAAGGACAAGAAGGCTGTGTAAACAACCTCTTCTTAGTTTTTTCACTAATTAGTACCCCAGCCTACATTTCTTTGTCTTGTCAATTCCTCATAAATTTACTGTATCTTTTATAAAAGTTGCCTTCCTTGGTCACTTCTTTGACCCTCATATGTCCATGTGAGGTTACTATACATACACACAATTTTTTTTTTGTCCTGTTAATTTGTCTGTGTCAATTGAATTATTAGACCAGCCAAAAAAAACTACAAGAGTAGAGAGAAATATTTCTTCTCCAACACAGGTGAAAGATTGTCGGAGCCTGCCGACCAGACGAACGGTTCCTGAAGTGGGGAGTGAGGATTGAGAAAAAAATAGACAAGAGACAAAGATGGGATCGGGAGGGCGAGCAGTTCTAATTAGACTGCAGCGCCTACTTTATTTTTCAGCTTTCTTTTATACACACAGAAACAAGAAGGTTACATAAAGCGGCTGAGGCAGCAAGTACAGATTAGTTATGTTTTCTCAAAGTTTGGCCCTGACTGTTCTTAGACCTTTTGATATTTTCCCATTCCCAGGGCAGCAGGTGTCTGTTTGTTCTTTATGCTTATCAGAGTTCTCCTTAGCGATCCTCCCAAACTCTGCTTGAAGTTACATTTTCTTAACCCTTAATGCTCCAGCTCCCTACATATCCCCCTTTTTTATTTTTTTGAGATCGTGTCTGGCTTAGGTAGTCAGTACAAACATTCTCACTTACCCGTCATTGGATATCGATCATCAAAGCGATCGACTCCTGTCTTAGGTTGTAAAAACGCTTACTGATCATTACCCGTCATTGGCTACCGATCTCCTTTGGGGTTAGACAGGGGCAGTGGCTTTCGGTTTATTAGCCATGTGGAGCCTTATTTTGTGAATTTCTCCATAAATATCTGTGACTGTCCCGATCACAGCTTTTGTGATGCAGGGGAGGAAACACAGTATCAGGAGGATCACAACAAGCGGAATTACAAGGGGGGGGCATAATTTGAAGCATTGAAGAGTATGATGGAAATACATTGTGAAAGCTAGGGACAAGCTTGTTGAGCGTTTCAGCTATATCTGTATTTAAAGGAGAGGCCTCTTGCAGTGTCAAGACCTCTTTATGAAATTGGATAAGATCAAGAGTAACATTTTTTCTTACACGGTCTGTGAGACTCATACCTCATAGCAGAAAAATGTTTATTCCAATCACCCTTTGTCTGTTAACAGCCGAAGCATAAAGTCCCATGATGTCTTACCTTCTCAAGGTCAAGTCGCTCATATTGTAACAGTTCTGTTGATATAAGTGGAGAGAACTGATCTTCATTGCCCTCATGACTTCTCTCACAATCAGGTGAGAGAGGAAAGCCAGAGACAGCAATGGCTTTTCCCAGGCAGGGGGAAGGGGAGGAAAGGCTCCTTTTTGGGTCTTCTAAGGCAGCTCATTGGGGGTCCCCACTCGGTTCCGCCTGGCTTAGGTTGTATCTCCCGTGAGATATCTTACCCGTCTTTGGCTGCAAACCATCTTTTGGGGGACCAGACAGAGAGACATAAGGTGTAAACACAAGAATGGAACAGAGTCCCAGAAAGGCACAGTCTTACAGACTCTTCTTTCCTTAAGGAAAGACATGGGGGGACAGTCGGCTAGGCTGTTGTGTGACTACATCTCCCCCTTTTTTGTTTTTGAAGCATGAGAAACACAGAACGTGTAGTTGTTTCACTTACAGCCCGTCGGAGGGCTATTTGTCCACATCTGAGGACTATGTAAAATAAACAGAACAATAAACAGAAGAGCAATATCCCCAGCAAAAACCCTCTACCCAAAGTCTTTATCCATTTAACAGGGTCTGAAGTGGACAGTCCTTCTGCGGCTGCGGAAAGTGAGAGCTTTTCCACACCCTAGGGGCGTGGATGGGTATCTCTAGATGTCTTCTCTTCTGTGGGCTGTCGTTCATGGTATGGTTTAACACCGACCAGGAATTCACAAAGGTTTTTCTTCCGGACCTGGAGAAATACAAGCAAAGCCTCTTCCCCGTGTTATCTCGCGGGGAGAAGTAGGATCAGCTTCCCCACGTAACATTTTAAACAAAGGTTGTAATTCACCGGTTGTCAACCGCAACTGAGGTCTAATCCAGTTAATGTCTCCCAGTAGCCTTTGGAAATCATTTGATGTTTTTAAACAATCTCGCTGGATTTGTATTTTTTGAGGCACAATGGCCTGAGGCATTAAACAATATCCCAGATAAGAGTAAGGAGGCACTTGCTGAATTTTTTGGGGGGCTATAACTAGCCCATAATTGTGGAGCTTTTTTTGTAAATGAGCAAAAGCAGCAAGCAACTTTGGTTCACAAGAGTGGGCAAGAAGTATGTCATCCATGTAGTGGATGATGTAAATATCTGGAAATGTCCTTCGGGTAGGTTTTATTGCAGCTGATACAAATTTTTGACATAGTGTAGGGCTACTAGCCATTCCCTGAGGTAGCACTAGCCAATGATATCTCTTAAAAGGTTCTTGTAAATTAACGGAAGGAACACTGAAAGCAAATCTGGGGCAGTCATCAGGATTTAAAGGTATAGTATAAAAACAATCTTTGCAGTCCAAAACAATTTTATATGTGTTTTTTGGTATGGCTGCAGGACAGGGCAAGCCTGTCTGTAAGGCTCCCATTAATTTCATGGTTTTATTAACTTTTTGTAAATCTTGTAATAATCTCTATCTACCAGATTTTTTCTTAATAACAAAAATGGGAGAATTTTAGGGAGAATTGGAGGAAGCAATGTGTCCCTTTTAAAGTTGGTCCTGTACTAGCAGCTTGTAAAATCTCTTGTAGGGGGGACCTTTGATCTTTTACACCTGATAATTGTCTGATTGTCACAGGGGCTACAACAGGGGCCTCAGGCTGTGGATTTAGCCCTGCAACTACACTTGGAGGAGAACTTAATTGTAATCTAGGCTTCCATTCTGATTGAGATTCTAATAAAGGCCCAGTCTGCCGAGCCTGAACTAATTGCATTTGAACAGAGAGGGAAGTGAGTGCAGCTTGTAATCTTTGCACTTCTGCTTCCAAGGGGGATCCAGTTTGGGTTGGTCATTTTTAGAGTATCTGATTCCTTTATGTCTAGGATCGATCACATCCCTAACCAAATTCCATAAGGAAAAAGTGTCTACTGGTACTTCAGAGGGTCCATGAGCATCATAATACCCATGCAAATGCTCTCTCACCTTTTCCCAAGTTTCTAAGTTTAAAGTCCCTTCTTCTGGGAACCAGGGACATATTTGTATTACAAACTCTAAGAATCGAAGCAACTGTGCTTCACTGGTTTTAATTCCTCTAGTTTTTAGCATGCTCCTTAATATGTGGGTAAACAGCCTTTTACTGTTCCCCTGTCCCATTTTATTTTACTCCCGACTATGGTATCTCACCGCTTTCACTAACCTTATTCAACGCGCATCTCACTTGCAAGCGGTGTCCTTCACTGATTCCCCAGTATTTAGGTCCCTGTTCGGGTGCCACTTGTCGGAGCCTGCCGACGAGACGAACGGTTCCTGATGTGGGGAGTGAGGATTGAGAAAAAAATAGACAAGAGACAAAGATGGGATCGGGAGGGCGAGCAGTTCTAATTAGACTGCAGCGCCTACTTTATTTTTCAGCTTTCTTTTATACACACAGAAACAAGAAGGTTACATAAAGCGGCTGAGGCAGCAAGTACAGATTAGTTATGTTTTCTCAAAGTTTGGCCCTGACTGTTCTTAGACCTTTTGATATTTTCCCATTCCCAGGGCAGCAGGTGTCTGTTTGTTCTTTATGCTTATCAGAGTTCTCCTTAGTTATCCTCCCAAACTCTGCTTGAAGTTACATTTTCTTAACCCTTAATGCTCCAGCTCCCTACAAAAGATGACAATATCTTAAACTAGAGTAACTTCAGTGTAAGACACTAATCTAGAGGTCTTCTTATGCCATATCAGAAACTGTAGGTTATCTACTCAACTGATATTAACCATGTTTTCCTTCCATAGGAAAAGTTATAATTTTACAATGGAAATGATACCATTTATGACATGTAAGCAATATCACATTTTGCCTCATTTTCATTAAATATTTTCAATAGTAGAAATTGTCTGTGTTAGACTATTTCTCGTATTGAAAATATTTTTTTTAATTCAAGTTTATTGGGGTGAAAATTGTTAGTAAAGTTACGTAGATTTCAGGTGTACAATTTTGTAATACATCATCTACAAATACTTAATGAAAATGAAACTAATAAAATAAATAAATAAATATTAAAGAAGTAAAAGAAATAATCTAACACAGAAATAATTTTATTGTGAGAACTAAAATAGGTGAATTCCTGAAACCCTTCCTCCAACATCCTCAACCTGATTATTTACATAATCAACCTCATTTTTGGTTGCCACAAGAGGGGTGTTGTGGGGGGGGGCACTGCTATCGGCAGACATTTAGTGGATAGAAGTCAAAGATGTTGATAAACATCACACAATGCATAGGGCAGTCTTCCCCACAAGAAAAACAAGTATCTAGCTCAAAATGGTAATAGTGCTGAGATTCAGAAACCCTGACCTACCTTTACTTCTTTGCTTGGATTTAACCACACTCCTCTTTGAGAACATTGCCTTTGCTACAGTCCTCTCGTGTGGTGGCTTCCCCCACTCTCCAACATCACTAATAGTAAGCCTGGAAAGTGAGGTAAATGTCATACTTACTCTTCACTGACACTTTCTGACCATTCTTCTCTCCTCCGCACCCCTAAAATATCTCATTTTTAATCTCTTGTCCTTGTCAGCTACAGAAAACTGAATCACTTGCCACTGTTCTTTCCTCCCCATGACTTATCTTGAAGGGTTTAGTTCCTGGCTTACTGACACATTCTCTAACACTACTCCTGTTGTTGGCAATTTCAATACGTGTGAAGGAGAGCAGGGTTTACCACCCCAAAATATGCCTCTTTGGGATATTAATTATTTTAGGCTGGTTAATTTTAAGGAACAGAAGACCTGGGAGAAGCTCTGAAAACAAAACAAACATTTGTATTTGTAAAGGAAATCTTCATCTGTAAGGGTGTTTCCTTCATAGTACTTGGCCTGCTTTTATTATCAAGGGAGAAGGCATGTAGTTAAATCTGCATAACAATCTTACCCTTGTTTGCTGTGTTTTTCCTGGTTACCTTTCATAACTGACTCTCAATCCCCAACATCTTCTTTGGTCTTTAGTTTAAGGAGGTGTTTAAAGTGATGGCTACTACCATTTTGGTGAGTTAATCAGTTTTCATGGGTCTTCTCATGTATAAAGGAGGTATACATATTATTAAACTTTAATTTGTTTTTCTCCTGTTTATCTGTTTCGTATACATTTGATTATTAGTCTAGCCAGGATAACTTGAATGGAAGAGGATAACTATTCCTCCTGACAGTGGAATAAACTGTTTTATTGCAATTCACAGATATTGTATTTTCATAAACATCAAGGCAAGACCCTCCACCAGCAAAAATATTACAACTTGCTTAAAGCTTAGATGATGGTCAACATTTTGTAGCTATAAAATGCTTTTTAATTAAGGAACATACATTATTTTCTTTAGACATAATATATACACTTAATAGACTACAGTACAGTGTAAACTTAACTTTTATGTACTGGAAAACAAAAATAATTGTGTAACTTGCCTTACTGTGATCTTTGCTTTATTTTGGTGGTCTGGAACCGAACTCACAATATCTCTGAGGCATGCCTGCATATGTGTATAGGATCATTCCAATACCATAGCCTTAAAGTTCCTTAAGCTCCTGCCCTTCGATGATCTGATGTTGACCCTACCTCACCCACTCACTCTCATGGTCATATCCTAGATTTTATCAATATCAGGAATTGCTACCTCTCCTTAATATTAATTCTGTGCAACCTGCTCATTCACCTCTCTTTCCTAACTTTGCAACTTACTATTTATTGTACTCTATCTGCAACAATCCTTTATCTTCCTGGGCCAGAAATGCATAACATTCTAGTCTTTTAGTCCTTCAGAATCCCACTTTCATTTTATCCAGATTAAGTTCTATGACCAGTCATTATAACCTATTGTTTCTGACACCCAGTTCAAGTGTGTGTGTAGGGATTCCCCATAACAACAAGAAATTCTCTGGACACCAGCTGTGTATCACAAATTCAACTAAATTGTGACACTATCTACCTAGAGATAACATCAGATTACATAGGATAAGGGTTAAATCTTACAAGATTGCTCCCACCCACTTCAGATGCCAGTCACAAGTCCAGGTTGTAACCTGTGCTTCTGACTGACTGGCTATAAGTCAGAGGTTCCTAAGACCCCTTCCTTGAGTTTGATTAATTTGCCACAGTGGCTCACAGAACTCCTCTAGTAAGGAACATTTTACTTACTAGATTACCAGTTTATTGTAAACTGACATAACTCAGGAATAGCCAGATGGAAGAGATGCACAAGGCAAAGGATGGGGGAAATGTATTGAGCTTCCATGCCTTCTGCAGGTATGCCACTCTCCCAATACCTCCACAAGTTCACCAATCTGGAAGTTCTCCAAACACCATCATTTTGCGTTTTTATGGAGGCTTCA
Organism: Rhinolophus sinicus; assembly: GCF_036562045.2. Classification (NCBI taxonomy): domain Eukaryota; kingdom Metazoa; phylum Chordata; class Mammalia; order Chiroptera; family Rhinolophidae; genus Rhinolophus; species Rhinolophus sinicus. The sequence continues at coordinate 89,156,175 of NC_133768.1, forward strand.
TTACTTGGCAAGTTTATTAAATTATTGGCGATTGGCAATTGATTCAACCTCCAGCTCCTCTCCCTCCCCAGAGGTAGGTCAGAAGTTAGGACTGAAAGTTCTAATCACGTGGTTGGCTCTTCTGGCAATCATCCCCTACCTTATGTACTTTCCTAATATCATATCATTAACATAAATCTAGTTGTGGTGGAAAGGGGTTTGTTATGAATAACGAAGCACCCATTTCACCTTTATGGCTTTGAAACAATTTCAAAAGCTGAAGACAAAAGACCAAATATTATGACAGAAAATGCTTCTATTGCTCTTATCACTCAGGAAATGTCAAGGGTCTTGGGAGCTGTGAGACAGGAACCATTGGAAAATACCAAATATATATGATAAGTATATTTTTGTCATCTGATTGACCACAGATATATTTCTTACAAATCACAGTATCTCATAATCATATCCTTATATTGATCTTCAGTTCTCGTTCCCTTTTCTCACTGCATCATATTCACTTGGCGATATACAAACCTGAATAATTATGATTTTCCACCTACTTTGACTATACTCATGCAACTGAATACAGTTGGAAGAAAACCCACAACTGTTCCTGCTGTACAAAATTCATGATAGCTAACTTTAAGTGGGTGTTGCATGATCCTGGACAACCAGCCTTCATTTCCCTAGGGTAGTGACACTCTTCTGAACTTAGTCTCATATTCAAATGGATACTAACAGCTGCACTGTATGTCTAATGAACATATCAAACTTAACACAATCAAAACTAAGTTTTGATCTCTCCTCACACTCTAAGACCTGTTCTTTCTATAAATTCCCCATTTCAATTAATGGCAGTTGGATCCTTTCAGTTGCTCAAATGGGTTTAAAAAGTGTAGTTTGCATTCAAGAAAAAGAACCAATGAGGGGCTATGGGCAGAAAATTGAGATGTGTTGGTTTGTAGATAAGAAATATGCCTATAGGATTCAGTTATAATCATATTGAAACACACAACAAGGTTTGCATTCCTAAATCTAACCATGAGATTAATCAGTAAACTGTTTAATTAGTAGCCTTATCTTAATGGCTGATAAATTCCATTTTGCTATTGTAAGTAAAAACTTTATAATAAATTAATGCAATTAAATATAATATTTATTTAATTTAAAATGAAATGTAAATCATTTGTTATAAAATAAGTCACATTTTCTTTAAAATCTCTTAACTAGTGTCAATAGATATCACATTTTCATAGGGCTAGCTACACCATTTGAGGTAAATATAATAACTGAGGAAAAACTGTAGGAATTATCATCAGTAACTATTGCCTCCACCACCACCACCAATTATTATTATGTAATCTCCAAAGATTATTTTCCTTGGGTTTAGTAGGTTTAGGTTGTTCATTATAACTGAGCAATAAGTTATTGTGTTCATTCTTTCTCTAGCTTCAGACAGCTCCTATCAGACTGTAAGAAACCTAAGAGTTGTAACAGTGCCTAAATTTTGATAACTAAGTTTTATCCATTCTGTTTATCTGCAGTCAATTTACTTCTAGACCATAAAGGTTTACCTTATGCTTCCAAAGTCATTTGCTTCTTTGCTTTATCTTCACAAACTATCTTGTATACAGTTGTTTTTCTTAGGGTGCAATGGTCTCAATGAGAAGTAACTTCAATGCAGGACTCTGTCTTCTCTCCCTCCCCTAACAGTTTCAAAAGACTCTTCATTTATTGTTTCAAAGAGCCTATTGTTCCAAATGGTCTTCTTAGTAAGCTCTTGTTTCACATCTGGTATCTATATCATAGTAAATATGCAGGAACAAATGCAAACCCAGGACATTTCTTAAAGATTTCTTTAAGAAACAATAATTTAAGATTTCTTTAAGAAACATTTCTTTAAGAAACAGTAAATTAAGAAACAGTAAACAGGTGCCCAAGTCGTATCCAGGTAAAATTCACACTATTTAGTTAAGTATTTTCTGAGTACTGGGGATGCTATGTTTAGTGCTAAATGCCCAAATGCAGTTTTGAATAAGACAACTCCCCTCAGGGACCTTACATTCTAATGACATCTAAACTACCTCTTCCGTCTTTGCCTCCCCTAGACTCTCTTTGATTGTTTTTAAAAAATAAATAAAGTTATTTATTTAAAACTTCACACTATTACACTCAAACATGAGGTATTTTTTTTAACCTCAGTTTGTTTTCCATAGTACATCATATCCATCTTTTGACAAAAATTATAGATATACTAAATGGCAAAAAATATATAATAATAGCAAAAATGAACAGTCAGAAAAAGCATTAGAGCCAGACTTAGATATGGCAGATATTTTGGAATGATAATTTTTTTTTAATAAAATTTATTGGGGTGACAATTGTTAGTAAAATTACATAGATTTCAGGTATACAATTCTGTATTACATCATCTATAAATCCCATTGTGTGTTCACCAACCAGAGTCAGTTCTCCTTCCATCACCATATATTCGATCCCCCTTACCCTCATCTCCCACCCCCCACCCCCCGCCCCCCTTACCCTCTGGCAACCACTAAACTATTGTCTGTGTCTATGAGTTTCTGTTTCTCATTTGTTTGTCTTGTTCTTTTGTTGTTTTTGGTTTATATACCACATATCAGTGAAATCACATGGTTCTCTGCTTTTTCTGTCTGACTTATTTCGCTCAGCATTACTCTCTCAAGATCCATCCATGTTGTCACAAATGATCCTATATCATCTTTTCTTACTGCCGAATAGTATTCCATTGTGTATATATACCACAACTTCTTTATCCATTCATCTATCGAAGGACATTTTGGTTGTTTCCATGTCTTGGCCACCGTAAACAAAGCTGCAATGAACATTGGAGCACACGTGTCTTTATCTCTAAATGTTTTCAGATCTTTTGGGTAGATACCCAGGAGAGGGATTGCTGGGTCATATGGCAATTCTATTCGTAATTCTTTGAGGAACCTCCACACTGCCTTCCATAATGGCTGCACCAGTCTGCATTCCCACCAACAGTGTATGAGGGTTCCTTTTTCTCCACAGCCTCTCCAACATTTGTTATTATTTGTCTTGTTGATGATAGCCGGAATGATAATTTTGGCAATTAAAAAAATTAATTAATATGCTCAGTCTGCAAATGAAAAAGCTGACAACATAGAAGAGCAGATGGGTATTATAAGCAAAGTGTTGGAAAATCTAAGAAAGGATCCAAAATGAATATTAGAAATCCAAAGCACCATAACAAAAATGAAGAATGTTCTTGGTGGACTCATAAATGGACTGGAAACATCTAAATAAAAATCAATGTGCTTGAAGAGGTATCAATAAATACTTCCAAAAATGAAATGTAAAGAGAAAAATAAATGATAAGTACAGAAAATAATACTCAAGAACTGTCAGACAATTATAAAAGTTGTGACATAGGCAAAAGAGGAATATCAGAAAAAGAGAAAGGAAAGAAGGAAGAAAAGAAAAAGAACTGAAGAGAATATCTAAAGCAATGATGACTGATAATTTTCCAAAATTGATGATAGACACCAAACCACAAATCCAGGAAGTTAGAGGACATCAAACATGATAATTTTTTAAAAAAAATGTAGCTAGGCATATCAAATATACAAACTATAGTAAAGAAAAGACAAACAAAATCTCTTGAAAGAATCTGAGGGCATTAACAATGAACATATAGAGGAACAAGGATAAGAATTTCATCAAACTTTTCTTCAGAAATCATACAGGGAAGCAGAATGTAAAGTGGAATAAAATATTTAAAAAAAATAACCACCACTCTAGAATTATGTACCCAGCAAAATTAATCTTCAAAACTGAAAGACAAATACTTTCTCATGCAATAAAAATTCAGTGTTTTTTTGTTTGTTTGTCTTGTTTTTGCCAGAGGATCTGCCTTGCAAGAAATTTAAAAAGAAGTTCTTCAGAAAGAAGGCAATGATACAAGTAAGAAAACTCAAATGTACATGAAGAAAGAAAAATCCTCAGAGAAAGAACAAATGCAGGTAAAATAAAATCATTTTTCTTATGTGTAGCTTATCTAACAGATAATGATTGGTCAAAATAATTATAGCAACAATGTATTCAGTGATTATAGCTTGTGGATAAGTGAGATTAATAATAACAACATTATAAGAAACAGGAGAAAGAAATTGGGAATACTCTCTTATATGGCATTTGCACTATCTAAGTGGTATAGTGTTATTTGAAAGAGAACTTGGATTACTTCTAAATGTATATTGCAACTGCAAATGTAACCACTATAAAAGTTTTCTTTAATGTATAAATGATATGCTAAGAGAGAAGAAAATATTGAATCATACAAAATAATTAAAACCACAAAAGTAGAAAGAGTGGAAGAAAAAAAAAACAGAACAAAGAACAAGGACAATGAATAGAAAGCAGTAACAAATTTGGTAGATATTAGTGTATATCAATAGTCACTTTAAACATCAATGATATAAATATACCAATTAAAAGACAGAGACAGTCAGAGTGGATCAAAAAACAAAACAAAACAAAACAAAAACAGAGTGGAATGGATTGAGAGAGACTTCATTGCTTGAATATTTAAGTTTCATTGCTAAGGATAGTTTTTTAAAAACACAGTCTTATTGGTAAAAGGGGGGTGGGGGGTGGGGGGTGGGAGATGAGGGTAAGGGGGATCGAATATATGGTGATGGAAGGAGAACTGACTCTGGGTGATGAACACACAATGGGATTTATAGATGATGTAATACAGAATTGTACACCTGAAATCTATGTAATTTTACTAACAATTGTCACCCCAATAAATTTAATAAAATAAAATTAAAAAAAAAAAAAAGTGGGAGTAACATGAGAGAGTAAATAAATGCTACGCTTGCCTCCTCCCATGACCACATTAAAATTACAATGAAATTATAGAAAACTCAATCTGGAAAACCAACTGAAGACTAACTGAACAGAAATCCTATAAATAAGGATATAAAAAAAGAAGCCACATTGAGACTGATAGGATGGGGAGAGATATGAAATGGGTTGGCCTCACAACCAAATGTGGCAGTTGAGAACTTCGAGGGTTATCTCAGCTGCAGGGACCACTGCTGTGTAGTGAGGGACCCCAGCCCCAAAATGGGCTCCCCAGCCTGGAGTAGTAGTGCCTGGAAGATGAGCATCTGCAACATCTGGCTGTAAAAAACAGTGGGGATACAGATCATCCAGGTGAGATGGAAGGCTGCTGGAAACTCAGACATCATTTTAAGGTACAGCAAAAACACTCATTCACTCACAGGCACTCACCCTGGGGTCTGGCAGAAGGATAGCAACTCAGAGGCACCAGAGACATACAGGTAGAGACTGAGTTGTGTGGATACAGGGCAAGGGATGGAGGGATAGCCACCATTGTCCCTGTGTAGAACCCTCCTACTCTTCAGCCTTAAAGCAGATGCCAACTTTCCTGTGTTGAGCCCTCACCCCACATGGCCAAATTTGAATCTGCATTGCCTTTGTGAAATCCGCTTGCTCCACCCTGGTGACTCCCTGGTACCACACCCCACCAAACTCGTACACCACCAGGGGCACTTTTCAAGAGTGGAAGCCAGCCCTACTTCTCCACACACCACAAAAGACTCTTTCAGCAGCAAACAGCTGGCCTCAACACATGTGTCATGGGAGGCAATTTTGTGACCATCAGCGAGACCCGGCTCACACTGTAGTCATTCCTGGACAATTATCTTGGGTCAGCAGGCCCAAGGCTCAGTGTGCTTTGAGCCTTTTGTTGAGTAGCTCCAGGGCCAGCACTGGGGCCAAAACTGAATCTGTATTAAGCTTGTGAACACCACTTGACCTACCCTGGTGATTGCCTGAGACCCAACCTTATCCAACTCATTTACTGCATGAGGTTCTATCGGAGGCTGAGCTTACCAGCTGCCAGCAGGGAGCAGCAGTCCTTGGGGTGCCCTGGATTTTGGCAAAGCAACTCCAGGGCCAGTACTTGTGGCAGTCAGCCTCAGTTTGCAGTGTGGCCTCTCTCACACACCTTCAGATCCAACACAGGCAACAACCAACTGTGGATCACTTTGTAGCTCCTAGGACGTAGTTCTGTGCTGGTCACAGGTAGTAGCTGATCTTGGCCTTCACAGAAGACCCTCCCAAGAGGCTCCAGAACCAAAATACCTGGAGATCAGCTTTGGATCACAGCAGAGCACCACCAAATTAGACCCACAAGCAGCAAACCAGAAGGAAGGTCTCAGTAAGCATCAGAATCCACTGGGGTGAATCCTGATTCATGGGGTAAGTCCCATGGAAATCAGACTATAAGGTCTCTATGTTGCCAAACCCCACAGCAAGTCAGCCTGAGGGTCAATCCCACCGACTAATGAGCCAATAGCAATCAAGACCCAACTATAGCAGGAGGGCACACACAACCCTCACAAGAGACACTCCTGCAGCACCTGATCTGGCACAGGTGACCAGGAAGACTGTGCCACTGAACCCTACAGGGTACCTTCTACATAAGGCCTCCTGGCCAAAACTTGGAGACACAGTCGTTCTACCTAATACTTAGAAACAAAGACAGATAGCCAAAATGAGGAAACAAAGAAATATATTCTAAATGAAAGAACAGGAGAAAACTCCAGAAAAAGAATTAAACAAAATGGAGTCAAGCAACCTACCAGATACAGAGGTAAAATAATGGTTATAAGGATGCTCAAGGAATGTAATGAGAACTTATACAAAGATGTAGAAAGAATAAAAAAGGAAATAGACACCATAAAAGAGAACCAGTCAGAAGTGAAGAATGTACAAACTGAAATGAAGAATGCATTGGAAGCAATCACCAGATGAAGCAGAGGATGGAATCAGTGATTTGAAAGACACAGTAGCATAAAACATACGTTTGCTACAGCAAAAATAAAAAGAATAAAGAAAAAGAGAAGAAGCCACATTGAGACTGGTAGGAGGAGTGGAGACACAATATGGGCTGGTCCCCATACACATCTGTGGTGGTTAAAAATTGGGAGAAATATCTCATCTGAAGATGTCCTACCTGTAGAGTGAGGGGTCCCACACCAGACTCCCCAGCCTAGGGTTTCAGTGTAGGAAGAGAAGTTCCCATAATTTCTGGCTGTGAAAACCAGTGGAGATTGTGACTGAGTGAGAGGAGGGCAGCTAGAGTCCAAGGTGTTCCTTTTAAAGGGCCCATGCATGAAGATAATTGATGGACTTACTCACTCTGAGCTCCAGTGCTGTGCAGCAGCCTAAAAGTCACCAGGGAAGAACTGAACTGAGTGGCATCAGGGCAAAGGTTGGAGGGTCAGCTTTCTCACAAACATAAGTGAAGGAAAATCCATTATTTCTTTGTTGAGCCCTCTCCTTTCCCACAGTAGTGACACAGGTGACTGGCATATCTGAGTCTTCATCAACCTTGCTAACACTGTTTACCCTGCCTTGCTGATTCCCTGAGACTCCACCCAACCCAAATTTGGGGTCCATCAAAGTTGCTTCCAGTGGTTTTTCCATACAAATATCCTGTCTTATCTCATGATGCAGACTTTCCTAAAATTTCTCAAAGGTTCACAAAACCCATACAAGCAGCATCTGCCCTTGGAATGTCCCATACCAATTGCTAAGCTGTCCCTAGCCTGGCACTAGCAGGTACCTACCTCAGTTCGCAGCTTAGCCTCTCCAAGGCACCTTCTAGAACAGCATGTGAGGATGTGGTTCATGACAGGTGACCTCAGGGAGGGCATGGGCAAAGGCTGAAACTGGCGTGTGTCATAGTCCTCTCCAGGAAGCTCCACAGCTGGCAAGCCCAGGGGCTGGCTTCAGACCATGCTATTTCCACAGATGATACACCCAAAGGACAGATTGGGCAGGCGCCAGAGCCCAATTGAAGCAAATCCTTCTCTTTAGGGTCAGCCCACACACAACAGCTCCTCCACTGTAGTCATGGCCATTCTTCACGATCAATCAGCCTGAGGATCAATCCCTTCAATTAACATGCAAACAACATCTAAGTTTCAATTACAACAGGACGGCAAACAGAAAGATGAAGTAGCAGAAAACACCCAACCAGAACAGCAAAAAGAACCCCCAAATTGAGTATAGTTTAAGGAGCCTCTGGGACAACTTCAAGGGTAACAACATTCATACCATAGGAGTTCCAGAAGGCAAAGCCAGATAGCAGATTGAAAACCTATTTGAATAAATAAAAATGAAAAAAACTTCCATATCCTGGCAAACATATGTTGACTTATAAGCCCAGAAAGCACAGAAAGCCCCAAACAAGTTCCAAAGTTGCAAAGAGGCCCACACCAAGACACATAAATATTAAAGTGTTGAAGGTTAAAGACAGAATTTCCAAAAAGCAGAAAGAGAAAGATAATTAGTAACCTACAAAGGAGGTCTTATAAGACTATCTGCTGATTTTCTTTTTTTTTTAAACTAAAGTTTATTGGGGTGACAATTGTTAGTAACATTACGTAGGTTTCAGGTGTACAATTCTGTAATATATCATCTTTCTTAACAGAAATTTGCAGGCCAGAAGAGAGTGGCATGAAATAATCAAATTGATGAAAAGAAAGGACCTACAACCAAGACTATTCTAAGCAGGAATGCTATTAATTAAAATTGAAGGAAAGATAAAGAGCTTCCCAGACAAGAAAAAGTTAAGAGAGTTCATCACCACCAAACTACTATTACAAGAAAAATGTTAAAGTAACTTTTTAAGAAGAAGGAAATAAAACATCAAAACATATGAATAATAAAATGGAATAACTGCATATCTGTCAACAATTACTTTCAATGCTAATGGGCTGAATGTTCCCATCAAAAGACATACGGTGGTTGAATAAATAAGAAAACAAACCCTTTACATATGCTGCCTACAAGAGACTCACTTCTGGTTGAAGACACAAATATACTGAAAGTAAAGGGATAGGAAAAGACATTTTATGAAAATGGAAATGAATGAAAATTTGGGGTAACTATTGTTATGTCAGACAAAATAAACTTTAAAACAAAGGCTATAATAAGATACAAATAAAGACCCAATAATCCCAATTCTGAGTATTTATCTGAAGAAACCCAAAGCACTAATATGAAGGGACGTGTATCCTTATGTTTACTATAGCATTATTTACAATAGGCAAGATAAGGAGACAATCTTGGTGTCCAACATGGAGGACTGGATAAAGAGATGGTACTTATATACAATGGAATATCACATACCACACCAAAGAATGAAATCTTGCCATCTGAAACAAAACAGATGGAATTAGATTGTATTCTGCTGAGTAGGGTGAGTCAGACACAGAAATACAGATATCAGACGTCATCAAAATGGTGGCGTGAGGTGAGCCTCTGTAAATCTCCCCTGGAATTTACAACTAATTGAACAGCTATAACTTCACAAAGGACTCCCTACACAGCAGACAGGCAGGTCAAAGAGGCCCACTACTGAATTCAACTAAAGGTGGGAGAATCACGCAAGCGGGGGAGGAAGAAAGGGAGAAGTGGGGAGACAGAGCCGGACGGGCGAAGGACCAAGACCTACCTTAGTGCTCCGAGCTCGCTGCATACCAGAACTATGACAGCTGTGGGAGAGGTAAGAACTCTGACTGCTAGAGTTCCGTTTGTGGCCCACAGGGCTGAGGGCCACATATAAAATGGCTGAACACAATGCTCAAGCAGAGACCTCGGAGAAAAGACTGAGGGAAGAAGGCTGAAAACGGTGGTTTAAGCCCACACTGATGAGCAGAGAACAGAAGCGTTAAGCACAGAGACTAGCAGCCCCCTCCCGACCCAACCAGAGCTCACCCCGCCCCCACAATCTCAGTGCTAGAAGCGGACCAGTGGCAGTGTCAGATAAAAAGAACAGAGAATTTACTGTTCTGAGATCTGTGGACTGCAGACACAGGTTTGCAGCCCAACTAGTTCCGACAAAGGGGAGGGAGCTGTGGAAGCAGCACCAGCTGTGGTGTTGGTCGCCTCAATCGCTCTGGGATACCTCTCACAACTCACCCTGTCCCTGGTCCCACCTACCTGGGCGGATCCCTGCAAGAGTAAACAGAACTGCTGAAACATATGGGCTCTCAATCTGGTGCAGGCAGAGCTTTGGAACTTCAAAAGCTCTACGCATACCCACACAGACACTGTGCCCTGTGACCCAGGCAAACTATTAACAGAGGAGAAGCTCATCTCCTAGGGAATCCCCCCATTGTTTAAGAAGTTGGAATAGTGCACAGAAAACATAGCACTACCGTGTGAGAGAGAAAAAAAGGCTGCAGTGGGAGAGAAAATAAAACATTCTACCGACAAGTACTGAAAAACAAAAGAAAGACCTCTTCCTATCAACCTGTTGAACAAGCCATTCCTGTAGATGTCTAGGAAAAGAAATACTAAATCAGTAATTGCCATGGATAACCAAGGCAACAAGACAGCTCAGAAAGAAAGTGAAAAGTCTCCAAAAATGGAACTTAAAGATATGGAAATATGTGACTTAAATGACATAGAATTCAAGGTTGCAGTTCTGAAAAACTCAACGAGATGCAAGAAAACACAGAAAGGCACTTTAATGAACTCAGAAACACAATGAAAGAACAACATGAACATTTTACGAAACAGATTGAAATTTTAAAAAAGAACCAAATAGAATTTCTGGAGATTAAGAACTCAATAGAAGAAATTAAGAATGAAATAACCAGCTTAGGTAGTGGAGTTGACCAGATGGAGGAAAGAATCAGTGACATCGAAGATGGAAACCTGGAAATGACACAGATGGAAGAAAAAAGAGACTTGAGACTTCAAAGAAATGAAAGAACTCTACAAGATCTTTCTGACTCCATCAGAAAGAGCAATATAAGAATAATCGGTATACCAGAAGGAGAAGAAAGAGAGAAGGGAACAGAGAGTATATTCAAACAAATAGTCAATGAGAACTTCCCAAACTTGTGGACAGAACTGGATCCTCGAATCCAAGAAGCAAATAGAACACCTAATTACCTCAATCCCAACAGGCCTTCTCCAAGGCACATTGTATTGAAGCTGTCTAAAATCAACGACAAAGAAAGAATCCTCAAGGCAGCCAGGGAAAAGAAGACGGTAACCTACAAAGGAAAGCCCATTAGATTATCATCAGATTTTTCAGCAGAAACTCTACTAACCAGGAGAGAGTGGCACCAAATATTCAAACTATTGAAAGAGAGAAATTATGAGCCAGGAATACTATATCCAGTAAAGATATCCTTTTAGATATGAAGGAGGAATAAAGACCTTTTCAGACATACAGAAGCTGAGGGAATTTTCTAATACATGACCTGTACTACAGAAATACTAAAGGAGGCTATTCGACCACCATTGACAGGGACAATTTGTGACAACAAATACATAAAAAGGGGGAGAGTAAAGGCCTGAACCAAAATATGGAATGGAGAAATTAAGTGTGCTGAAGAAAATGGAATATTCTAAATATCAATCATTCTTTTACATAAACTTAAGGATAACCACTCAAAAAAAATCCAGAACTGAAATATATACTGAAATAAAAGAAGAAACAGAGGGAAACATCATAGAATACCACCACAAGAAATAATAGACAACAAAAAGACAAAGAAACAATGGAGACACAGCCTTACCAGAAAACTAAAGATAGAATGACAGGAAATCCTCACATATCAATAATCACCCTAAATGTAAATGGACTGAACTCACCAATAAAAAGGCACAGAGTAGCAGATTGGATCAAAAAACTAAACCCAACCATATGCTGTCTCCAAGAGACACATCTCAGCTACAAGGACAAGCATAGACTCAAAGTGAAAGGGTGGAAATTGACACTCCAAGCAAATGGTACCAGAGAAAATCAGGTGTAGCCATAATGATATCAGATGAAACAGACTTCAGGGTGAAAAAGATAACAAGAGACAAAGATGGACATTTCATAATGGTAAAGGGACTATACAACAAGAAGACATAACAGTCATCAATATTTATGCCCCCAATCAGGGAGCACCAAATATACCAAGCAACTACTAACAGAACTAAAGGGAGAAATTGACCAAAACACAATTATACTAGGGGACTTAAATACATCATTGACAGCTATGGATAGATCATCCAAACAGAAAATAAATAACGAAATAGCAGCCCTAAATGACACATTAGATGAAATGGACATAATTGACATATATAGAGCACTTCATCCTAAAACATCAGACTATACATTTTTTTCTAGTGTACATGGAACATTCTCAAGGATAGACCATATATTGGGACATAAAATCAGCCTCAGCAAATTTAAGAAGATTGAAATCATACCAAGCATATTCTCTGATCACAAGGCTTTGAAATTGATATCAACTGCAAAAAGAAAGCAGGAAAAACACAAATACATGGAGATTAAACAACATACTTTTAAAGAACGACTGGGTCAAAGAAGAAATTAGAGGAGAGATCAAAAGATACATAGAAACAAATGACAATGAAAATACATCCTACCAAAATTTTTGGGATGCAGCAAAAGCAGTTTTAAGAGGGAAATTTATATCATTACAGGCCTATCTCAAGAAACAAGAAAAATCCCAAATAAATAACCTCATGTTACACCTTAAAGAACTAGAAAAGAAGAACAAATGAAACCCAAGGTCAGCAGAAGAAAGGAAATAACAAAAATCAGAGCAGAACTAAATGAAATAGAGAACAAAAAGACAATAGAAAAAATTAATGTGACAAAGAGCTGGTTCTTTGAAAAGATTAACAAAATTGACAAACCCGTGGCTAGATTCACGAAGATAAAAGAGAGAAGACACTAATTAACAAAATCAGAAATGAAACAGGGGAAGTTATCACGGACACCACAGAAATACAAAGGATCATCCAAGAATACTATGAAGGACTATATGCCACCAAATTCAATAACCTAGAAGAAATGGACAAGTTCTTAGAAACATATAGCCTTCCAAGGCTGAACCATGAAGAACTGGAAAATCTAAACAGACCGATCACCAGTAACGAAATTGAATCAGTCATCAGAAACCTTCCCAAAAGCAAAAGTCCGGGACCAGATGGCTTCACTAGTGAATTCTACCAAACCTTCAAAGAGGATCTAATACCAATCCTGCTCAAACTCTTCCAAAAATTGAAGAAGAGACAGTACTCCCTAACTCATTTTATGAGGCCAACATTACCCTGATACCAAAACCTGGTAAGGACAACACAAAAAAGAAAACTACAGACCAATATCTCTGATGAATACAGATGCAAAAATCCTAAACAAAATTCTAGCAAATCGAATACAACAATGCATTAAAAAGATTATTCATCACGACCAAGTGGGGTTCATCCTCGGGCACAAGGATGGTTCAACATCCAAATCCATCAATGTGATACATCACATAAACAAAATAAAGGACAAAAATCATATGATTATATCAATTGATGCAGAAAAGCATTTGACAAGATACAACATCCATTTATGATTAAAACACTTAATAAAATAGGTATAGAAGGAAAATACCTTAACATAATAAAGGCCATATATGACAAACCCTCAGCTAATCTCATAATTAATGGTGAAAACTGAAGCCCTTTGCTCTACGTTCAGGAACACGACAGGGCTGTCCCTATCACCTCTGCTTTTCAACATAGTGTTGAAAGTCCTTGCCAGAGCAATCAGGCAAGAGAAAGAAATAAAAGGCATCCAAATTGGGAATGAAGAAGTTAAATTATCACTCTTTGCAGATGACATGATGCTATATATAGAAAACCCTAAAGACTCCACCAAAAAGCTATTAGAAACAATCAACGAATACAGTAATGTTGGCGACTACAAAATCAACGTACAAAAGTCCATTGCATTCCTATATACTAACAATGAAATCTCAGAAAAAGAAATAAAAAAAATTCCTTTTGCAATTGCAACAAAAAGAATAAAATACCTAGGAATAAACTTAACCAAGGATGTGAAAGACCTATATGCTGAAAACTATAAGACATTTTTAAAAGAAATTGAAGAAGACACAAAGAAATGGAAAGACATTCCGTGCTCATGGATTGGAAGAATCAACATAGTTAAAATGGCCATATTACCCAAAGCAATATACAGATTTAATGCAATCCCCATCAAAATCCCAATGGCATTTTTTAAAGAAATAGAACAAAAAATCATCAGATTTGTTTGGAACCACAAAAGACCCCAAATAGCCAAAGCAATCTTAAGAAAAAGAACAATACTGGAGGTATCACACTCCCTGACTTTAGCTTGTACTACAGGGCTACAATAATCAAAACAGCATGGTATTGGCAGAAAAACAGACACATAGACCAATGGAATAGAATTGAGAACCCAGAAATAAAACCACATAAATATGGACAGGTAATTTTTGACAAAGAAGCAAAAAACATACAATGGAGGAAAGACAGCCTGTTCAATAAATGGTGCTGGGAGAATTGGATAGCCACATGCAAAAGAATGAAACTGGACTGCTGTCTGTCGCCATGTACCAAAATTAATTCAAAATGGATCAAAGACTTAAGCATAAGACCTGACACAATAAACTGCATAGAAGAAAACACAGGTACTAAACTTATGGACCTTGGGATCAAAGAGCATTTTATGAATTTGACCCCAAAGGCAAGGGAAGTAAAAGCTAAAATAAACAAAGGGACTATATGAAACTTACAATCTTCTGCACAGCAAAAGAAACCATCGACAAAATAAAGAGGCAACCAACTGAATGGGAGAAGATTTTTGCACACAGTGCCTCTGATAAGGGGGTAATGTCCAAAATATACAAGGAACTCATGAAACTCAACAACAAAAAACAAACCAATTGAAAAATGGGTGAAGGACCTGAAGAGACATTTCTCCAAAGAGGACATACAAATGGCAAACAGACATATGAAAAAATGCTCAACATCACTAATCATCAGAGAAATGCAAATAAAAACCACAATGAGATATCACCTCACCCCAGTCAGAATGGCTATCATCAACAAGACAAATAGTAACAAGTGTTGGAGTGTCTGTGGAGATATTGGAAACCTCATACACTGTTGGTGGGAATGCAGACCTGTAGCCATTATGGAAGGCAGTGTGGAAGTTCCTCAAAAAATTAAGAATAGAATTACCATATGACCCAGCAATCCCTCTCCTGGGTATCTACCCTAGAAATCTGAAAACACTTATACATAAAGACACATGTGCTCCAATGTTCATTGCAGCTTTGTTTATGGTGTCTAAAACATGGAAACTACCAAAATGTCCTTCCATAGATGAATGGATAAAGAAGTTGTGGTATATATACACAATGGAATACTATTCGGCGTTAAGAAAAGGTGATATAGGAACATTTGTGACAACATGGATTGATCTTGAGAGTATAATGCTAAGCGAAATAAGTCAGACAGGAAAAGCAGAGAAACATATGATTTCACTGATATGTGGTATATAAACCAAAAACAACAAAAGAACAGGACAAACAAATGAGAAACAGAAACTCATAGACACAGACAATAGTTTAGTGTTTACCAGAGGGTAAGGGGGGTGGGGGGTTAGAGATGAGTGTAAGGGGGATCAAATATATGGTGATGGATGGAGAACTGACTCTGTGTGGTGAACACACAATGGGATTTATGGATGATGTAATACAGAATTCTTTTCCTGAAATCTATCTAATTTTACTAACAATTGTCTCCCCAATAAATTTTTAAAAAATTAAATTAAGAAAAGAAAAATATTGATATCATATGATTTCCCTTATATGGGGAATCTCAAGAACAAAATATATGAAAGAAAACAGAAACAGACTCATAGAACAGAGAATATTTTGCTGTGGCCAGATGGCAGGGGTGTTGGAAGGGTGGGTGAAAACGGTGAAAGGATTAAGAAGTATAAATTGGTAGTTACAAAATATTCACAGGAATGTAAAGTACAGCATAAGGAATATAGATAATAATATTGCAACAGCTGTGTGTAGTGCCAGGTGAGTAATAGACTAACCATCGGGATCACTACATAAATTATATAACTGTTTAACCACTATGCTGTACATCTTAAACTAATATAAAATAAAATCGAATATCAACTGGAATTTAAATAAATAAATAAACAAACAAATAAATAAATATGCCAGAATGGATCAAAATGTTGCAATTATATGTTGTCTGCAAGTAACTCAATTTAAATAGAAGAACACAGAGGATTAAGAGTAAGGGAATATTTAAAGGTATATCATACTAACACTAATTAAAAGAAAGCTGGGATAGTTATATTATTTTCAAACAAAGCTGAGCTCAAGGCCAGTAAATGTATCAGGATAATATAGATCATAACATAATAATAAAGGGGTAAATTTTCCCTGATGACATTACAATCTTTAATATATATGCACCTAACAACAGAGTATCAAAATACATGGTGTAAAAACTAAGCAAAAAGAAATAGAGGCATCCACTACTGTCGCTGAAGACCTCAACACACCTCTACCTGAAACTGAAACATCCAGCATGAACAAAATCAGTAAGGGCATAGTTCAACTGAACAGCACAATCGAGCAACTGGTTATTATTGACATCTATAGAATACTGTATCCAAAATCAGCAGAATACATGGTCTGTTCAAACTCAAATGGAACATTAACCAATATAGCCTTTATTCAATCTGTGAAACACAAATTAACATATTTAAAGTATAGAAATCATATCAAGTATGTTCTTAGGCCACAAAGGAATTCAATTAGAAAACAAAATAAAAGAAATATAGGCAGATAACCTTAAAAAATTAGAATTTAAACAACACATTTTTAAATAACACATAAGTTAAAAAACTCTCAAAAGAAATTTTAAAAACATTTCAAACTAAAGGAAAATGTGAAATGCAGTGAAAGCAATGTTTGCTCGGAAATTTATCACATTGAATATAGTACATATTAGAAGAGAAGAGCTGAGCTCAGTAATATAAGTTCCCACTGCAGTAAGCTAGAGATAAATGTAGGAAATTACACTCAAAGGAAACAAAATAAAAGAAATAAAAAAAAAAACAGAATAGAAATTAATGAAATAGAAAAAAGAAAATCAAGAAACTCAAAAGCTGGTTCTTTGGAAACATCAATAATTTGGCTAAATCTCTAGAAAGGTTATCTAAGGAAAAGAGAAAAAACACAAATTATTAATATCAGAAATGCAAAAGGGATCATCATTACTGATCCCATGGACATTAAAAGGATAATATATGAACAGTATGAACAAGTCTATGACCACAAACAACCTAGATGAAATGGACCAAGTCCTTGAAAGACACAATATACCAAAACTCACACAAGAAGAAAAATAATCTGAGGGTATAAAGCTACTAAAAAATAATCAATAATTAATAATATGCTCAAGCAGAAAGCACCCAGCCTATATTGATTCACTCGTAAATTCTACCAAACATTTAAGATAAAATTATACCAATTCCTTGTGATCTGTTCCAAAATATAGAAGCCAAGGAAATACTTTCTGACTCTATTAGACCAGTTTTAGTCGAATGCCAAAGACAGACAAAAATATAAGAACAAAAACAAATGACCAATATCTCTCTTGAACATAGATGCAAAAAATCCTCAACAAAATATTAGTAAATTAAATCAAACAATGTTTCAAAATGATTATAGACCATGATCAAAAGTGATTTATTTCAGGTATGTAAGGCTGGTTCAATATTCAAAAATCAATTTATACATTCCATCATATCAGCAGTCTGAAGAAGAAAAACAATACGATAATATCAGTAGATGCATAAAATCAGTTTAAAAAAATCCCACACCATTCATAATAAAAACTCTAGCAAAACTGGGAATATAGGGTAACTTCCTCAACTTGATAAAAAAATATCTATTAGGAAAAAAAAAATCACTAGAGGTAGCATTATAATTCATAGTGAGGTACTAGACCCTTTCTCACTAACATTAGGAGCAAGGTAAAGATGTTTCCTCTCACCACTTCTAGTTAACATGTACTGGAAGTCCTAGCTAACGTAATAAGAAAATAATGTTAAAAGTATACAGACTGGCAAGGAAGAAATAAAACTCTCTGTTTTATTTCTGACATGATTGTCTATGTAAAATATCCCAATGAATCAGGGAAAAAAAATCTCCTGGAACCAATAAGCAATTATATAAAGGTTGCAGGGTTAAAGTTTGATATACAAACTCTGTTACTTTTTAATATGCCAGCAATTAACAATTGGAATTTGAAATTAAAAACACAACGCCATTTATATTACCACCCCACGTGAGATATTTAGCTATAAACATAAGAAAATACATACAAGAGCTAAGAGAGGAAAACTATAAAACTCTGATAAAGAAGCTACTTGGATAAAGAAGATATGGTATATATATGTATATATGTATGTGTATATATATATATATATATATATATATATATATATAGCATTGAATATAGTATATATTAGAAGAGAACATATATATATATATATATATATATATATATATACACACATATATATACATATATATATATATATATATATATATATATATATATATATATATGTACACAATGGAACGGATGAAATACAGTACTACCTCGGTTTTCGAATGTCTCCCTTGACAAACATTTCGGTTTACAAACGCCGTAAACCAGAAAGTAAATGATTCGGTTTTCGAACACTCCTCGGAAGTTGAACATGTCACATGGCTTCCGCTGAGTGCATGATCCTGAGGCCTAGCTTTCGGCTGTTTTCAAACGTTTCAGAACTCGAACCATTTTCCAGAATGCATTACATTCATAAACCAAGGTACCACTGTAATGCCATTTGCAACATGGATGGACTTTGAGATTATTATGCTAAGCAAAATAAGTCTGACAGAAAAAGTCGAGAACCATATGATTTCCCTGACATGTGGTATATAAAACTGAAAACGACAAATGAACAAGACAAACAAATGAAGAAACAAAAACTCATAGACACAAACAATAGTTTAGTGGTTACCAGAAGGTAAGCGGGGAGGGAGTAGTAGATGATGGTAACAGGGATAAAATATATGGTGATGGAAGAAGAACTGACTCAGGGTCATGAACACACAATGTGATATATGGATGATGTATTATAGAATTGTACACCTGCAACCTATGTGACTTTACTAACAATTGTCATCTCAATAAACTTTAATTAAAAAAAAGAATCTACAGATGTTCTAAATTAAACAGAGATATTACATGTACATTAACAGGAAGACTCAATATTATCAAGATATCAGTGCTTCTCAATTTGATATAGAAATTCAATGCAATTCCAATGGAAATCCTAGCCAGTTATTTTATCAAACTGATTCCAAATTTTATATGGAGAGGAAAATACCCAGAAGAACCAACACTCTAATGTAGGAGAAAAACAAACTCAGATGACTGACACTACCAGCCTTCATGCCATACTTTTAAGCTACAGTAATCAAGACAGTGCAGTATTGTTGAAAGAATAGAGAAATAGATCAGTAAAATAGTACAGAGACCTCAGAAATAGAGCCATACATATATATGCCACTTAACTTTGACAAAAGGAGCAAAGGCAATTCAGTGAGAAAAGGATCATTTTTTTCAATATGAAGGTGGAACAAATGGACATACACATGCAAAAGAAATCTAGATTTAGACCTTTCACAAAAACTAATTCAAAATAAATCATAGACATTAATATAAAGTGCAAAACAATAAAACTCTTAGAAGATAACTTGAAAGGGAATCTAGGTGATTTTGAGTTGGTTAGTGACTTCTTATATATAACACCAAAGGCACAATCTAAATAAGAAAATACTGACAATTTTGACTACAATAAAATTTTAAAAAATTGCTCTGCAAAAGACACTATTAATATAATACAATCACAAGCTATAGACTGGAGATAAAACACTTTGTGGAAAACATACCTGATAAAGGATTGATATCCAAAATATGCAAACAACAGCTAAAACTCAAAAACACCAAAATAAACAACCCGATTTAAAAAAATGGACAGAAGATATGAACAGACATCTCCCCAGATAAGATATATACACACACAAATAACATTAGGAAAACATGTCGAATATCATGTGTCATTAAGGAAGTGTAAAATAAAACAACAATGAGATACAACTACACACATATTAGAATGGCCAAAATTCAAAACACTGGTGACACTAAATGCTGGGAAGGACATGAAGAAACAGGAATTCTTATTCATTGCTCTTGGAAAATAAAATAGTACAGACACTTTGTAAAGCAGTTTCTCAAAAAACTAAACAAACTTACAATATAACCCCGGAATAGTACTTTTTGGTATTTATTCAAACAAGTTGAATACTTACGTCCACACAAAAATCTGTACACAAATGTTTATAACTGTTGTTTTCACAGTGGCCCAAACTTGGAAGCAACCAAGATGTCCTTCAATAAGTGAATGGATAAATAAGCTGATACTTTTATTCAATGACAAATTATTCCATGATAAAAAGAAAACAAAACAAAACAAAAAAAAAAACAAGTGAGCTATCAAGCCATGAAAAGATAAGGAGAAACCTTAAATTCACATTGATAAGTGAAAGAAGCCAATCTGAAAACGCTACATACTATATGATTCCAACTATATGACATTCTGGAAAAGCCAAAACTATGGAACATAAAAAGAGCAGAGCTTGGTAGGGGTTTAGGGAAAGGAAGGGATAAATATGTGAAACTCATGGCACATTTATGACAGGGATACTATTCTGTATGATACTATAATGGTGGATACCTGTCAGTATGCATTTGTCAAAACCAATAGAATGTACAAAATAAAGAGTAAACCTTAATGTAAGCTATGGAATTTTGATAACAGTAATTTATCAATATTGGCTCAATTGTAACAAATGTACCATACTAATGCAAGATGTTAATAATAGGGGACATTGGGGGACAGGGATGGGTGAATTGGTATATAGGAACTACCATATTTTGCTGTGTATAATGAGCACGTTTTTGGCCCAAACTTTCAGGGGGAAAATCTTTAATTTTAATTTTTTAATTCAAATTTTTATTTGCTTACATTTAGGTACTTGTTTTTTTGTGTGTTTTAAAGGAATTTTAGCATTTATTTTTTAACATATTATGGTACAAGAAATTTTCTGTAACAAACAACTACAAAACACAAGAACACATACAAGGTACAAGAAATATTATGTACCAGTAACAAATTTACAATATTTACACATCATAGAAGGGCAAGAACTCTTCGTCGTTGCAAGTTCATCATAAGTTCAACAAAACCAATTATCATATTCCAGGGTGTTATTTTGCATATGGGTATCATTATTGATTTCTAGAGTTACATTTTTAACTCATAAGCATAAATAAAATAATTAAAAACATTTACGTAGATACAGAATTAGTACTACCCATGTAAAATGTGCATCTTATTTTTCCCTCACAAATTTGGGCAGAAAAGTGTACATTATACACGGTAAAATACAGTAACTGTACTTTTCATCCATTTTTTTTCTTTTAGCCTAAAAGTCATCCAGAACAAGTTCATTAATTAAAAGAAAAAGGACACCAGATTTAAACAGTGGGAGTAGTGGTAGGGTAAATAGTTGGAGCAAATAATTCAGGGATGAGTTTATATAGCACACAATAAATAGGAAAAGTAAGACACTTCCCTGTAGATCTTAAAACGTTTTTATCCATCGTAAACTCTTTACTCTGTCTTCCCACCTGCTAACTCTTTTGGGTGATGTGGCAAAAAGTAAAAAAAAAATAAAATAAAAAATGAAATTATTGCCTCTCCTTGTATGTGCTGGGTCCAATAATCTGTACAAACCCCAGATTATTTAACACAGATAATATAGTTTATACAAATATTCCCATATACTTAGATGTTGGAATATAGCTGTATTGATCTATATGAGTCCTCTTTCTCTATAGTCTGCGAAATATATGAAATTGGAAAAGCTATAAAGAAGACATGGTACATATATACAATGGAATAATACTCAGCCGTAAGAAAATATGAAATACTGCCACTTCTGACAATGTGGATGGTTCTTGAGATTATCATGCTAAGGGAAATAAGTCAGACAGAACAAGTTGAGAACCATATGATTTCATTCATGTGGGATATAAAACTGAAAGCAACAGTCAAGACAATCAGACATACAGAAGCTCATAGACACAGACAACAGTTTAGTGGTTACAAGAGGGTAAGAAATTTAATAATAAAATAAAAAAAAAGAGGGTAAGGGGAGAGGAGGGTGGTAGATGAAGGTAAAGGGGTCAAATATATTGTGATGGAAGGAAAACTGACTCTGGCTGGTGAATACACAATGTGATATATAGATGATGTATTACAGAATTGTCCATTTGAAACCTATGTAATTTTACTAACCATTGTCACCCCAATAACTTTTAATTTTTAAAAAAGAGAAAAAATGTTTCTCATGCCATGTAAGCCTCAATGATTTAATCTGAGTGAGGAAAGCCTATTCCTTTTACTGGTGATTGTCATCTTTGCTGACTCCTTTCTGAATGTCTCCAGCTCTATCCTTGATGGCTACCAGAGCATTATTTCACCTTTATCTGGGGACCTCCTCCTTTCCATCCATTTTCCTTGTCCTATCGCATTTTCTACAATATTGCGTTTTTGCTGTTGCTGCTACTATTGTCATTTAGTGTAGTATTAAAGTTATAGTCCAGTTGGAGAACTCCAAGTTGAAAATTGTGGGGACCTTTTAAGGATTCCTTAAAATCTGAACTTCTATTATTCTTTCATACTTTGAAACTAGAGGACTAAAAAAATGGGAAATTGGGGGGAAAAATACACAAGGCCTCTAACCCACTTCCATTATTTAACTATTCCTAACTAGCTGTAATATATGTCAGGCACTATTCTAGGTACTCTGCAATACCTGAGCTGTAGCACTTAGGTTAATGTTGAACTGTAAATAAATATCTACAAAAGGAGAGTTCTTCAACAAATAAATAAATAAAGGAAGGTCATGAGACCACTTTTGCTAGAAATCACTAAAATTACAGTACTCATATATCTAAACTAGTTTAGAGACTGTCTCAGCTGAAGGAAAGGAGATTGACCAGAAAAATTCTCAAGACATCCTACAGTCCAAAATCTTTAATCTTCCAATAAAATAGACATTGATCTGAATGCTTGATCCTTGTGGGTTAGAGCAGAGAAAAAAACAATATTGCCATGTCAACTTAGAGAAAAGAAAATTGTTTTAATAGGTTTACTCTTATTTAATTTTTCCCTGCAGACACTTTTTTATTCCCTTTATTGAATTTGTTTATATAGCAAGCCCCTGGTATTCGCCTCCTTTTCCCTGAAAACTTTTAAAAGAAATACTGTTGTGGCTCAAAAGTTCAATTAGGTTTAAGTTAATTTTTGCTAGTTCCCTGCACATACCAAGGCTCCCCAAACACCTCTTTTTAACTGAATTGTTTGATTATTTAAGCAAGTAGAGAACAAAATATATAGGAACAAATCTTATGTTCTAAAAAAGAAATCAGACAATGTAAGGTTCCAAGTGGTAATTAATATCAACTCTTTAATAAATAAAAGGCATTTAATATGAATATCATACAGTGCTTCTTAGCCTATGGCAGAAATAATACTAACTTTAGCTGTGTATATACTAAGAATCACATTGATTCTATTTATAATCTATCATCATGTGGTTTTAACCATTATAGAATGCCATGACTTGTCATTACATCCAAAAAACTGATGATAAATTAAAATCCCCACTAGCTACTGAGAAAAGCTTCAAAAAGTGTTTTTGTTTGCTTAGCCTTAGTCTTTACACTGTTCTTCATTTAGTGTTAATTGTTTCATGACAGCAAGAAAATATGTAATTTCAATAATCTAAACCGAGACAATAAGTGTACATTGCATCAAGTCTGATTTCTCTTGTAGTTTTGACATTGGTCTCCCCTTCATGCTGTCTTTCTGCCCATATTCATCAATTACTATTTTTATCTTTTTTTTTTTGCAAAAGAAAGACACACATGATTTCTATTTTAATAGGACTACTGGAATCTTAGCTGGGTTCAGATTTTAAGCAAAAATTTTCCCCTATGAGATGAATTAATATTTAAATTCACTTTGTAAGATATGTGTTATTTCCCCAATCTATCCCAAAAACTATGGCAAACTATAACATTATTGGTTTGAAACCTCAAGAGTTTCTCAGGTGAAATTCATATCTGGATCCTGTACTTGAAGGGAAAAAAGAGATCAAAGTAAGGGGCAGACCACTTCAGATAGGTAGGTGGCAGGTTTAATGAGCAAGTTAACTTACATATGAGGCTTGTCTTGGGCAGCGACAACATGAGTAAATCTCCACCCACCTGTGAGAATCTTAAGAGTTTATGTAGAGTCCTTAACTGGGTTCAGTTATGTATACTGTCCAGATGGTATCAACAACACATCCTTCTCTCAAGGTTATGTCCCTGAAACAGCTTTGGCTGTGGGAATGGTGGGTGAAATGTACACTCCAAGGAGGGTGGAAGCTGAGGAGCCTCCCTTTGCCTGAGCCAAGCTTGCAGGTGAATCTGTGGTCATGTCCTCTTGATGACCTCCTCCAAGTACCAAAAAGCATACATACACACAAAACAATTTTTTTTCATGTTTTGTTTGTCTTGTTTTACATTTCTTCTATGCATTAATAGAGTGTAGGCTTTATTTGAATATATTTACAATACTTTGACAATAAAAACAATTGTAAAATAAAAAAACATTTTGAAAGTGGAAAGAAACAAGAGAATTGATGTACAAGGTGTGATCAACAAAAACAGTGAATGCTTAAATTTAAAAAAAAATTACACTAGCAGACACATTGCCATTAATACCCCTCAAAATACTCCCCCTCACTTCAAACACACTAATCCCATCATTCTTTCCATTTCAGTTGTGGAAGTCCTCTTTTGTTGGCTGCCTTGATTTCCTGAATTGATTCAAAATGTTTAACTTTCATGGTCATTTTGACTTTGGGGAAGAGCCAGAAGTCGCATGGGGCCAGATCCGGTGAATACGGTGGATGAGGCCACAACATAATTTTTTTATATGACAGAAATTGCCATACCAGAAGTG
Source organism: Rhinolophus sinicus (assembly GCF_036562045.2). Lineage (NCBI taxonomy): Eukaryota > Metazoa > Chordata > Mammalia > Chiroptera > Rhinolophidae > Rhinolophus > Rhinolophus sinicus. The sequence goes on from NC_133768.1 coordinate 89,181,280, forward strand.
ATGTGTGACATGGAGGCTTTCTGTTGTGATCAACAAATGTGGTGAATGTTGCTGCCAAGTGCTATCCAATGGAAAGGCAGGGATCTTCAATACAGGAAGCGGCACATTGAACCTTAGTAACAGTGTGTGACAAGTTTCAACTTGTTTGGTGTAGTCAGTTAGGTGTGAGCTAAAATTGAGAGAAGTTGTTTTTCCTTTTCTTTTTTTTTATTAGTTTCAGGTGTACAAAACAATGTAATAGTTAGACATTTACACTGCTCACAAAGTGATAACCGCCTCCCCCAAACTAGTACCCCTCTGACATCGTATATAGCTGTTACAATTCCATTGACTCTATTCCTTACGCTGTACTCCACATCCTGTGAATATATATCTGTATATCTATATCATCTATATCTATATAATTATAGTTGACATTTAATATTCAGCTTCAGCTAGGTGTTTTGAAGTGTGCTGTAAATCATGCTCTCTCATGACAATGCACTGTGCCAGACATCGCTTCTGGTATATGGCAATTTGTGTCAAATAAAAACATTATGTTGTGTTGTGTCCTCATCTAACTTATTCACTGGATCTGGCACCATGTGACTTCTGGCTCTTCCCCAAAGTCAAAATGATTCAGGACATTGAGGCAGCCACAACAGCACAACTGAAGACACAAAGGAGGATTTCCAGAACTGTTTCAGTAAGTGGCAAGGATGATAGGATAACTGAATTTGAAGGGAAGGGGAGTATTTTGAGAGGGTTAATGGAAATGTGTCTTTTACTGTAATTTTTTTTTTAAATTTAAACATTCTCCGTATTGTTTAATCATACCTCACATTTACAAATTAAACAAAATACTACATATAGAAATTGTGGTATAGAGGGCTGGTAGAATAAAGCAAAAATCAAAATAGTAAGCACCTAAGTTATAAATAAATACATTAGAAAATGGAATAATTAATGCTGAGCGAAACAAGTCAGACAGAAAAAGCAGAGAACCGTGTGATTTCACTGATAGGTGGTATATAAACCAAAGGCAGCAAGGGAACAGGACAAACAAATGGGAAACAGAAACTCGTGGACACGGACAATAGTTTGGTGGTTGCCAGAGGGTAACGGGGGTGGGGGGTGGGGGGTGGGAGATGAGGGTGTGGGGGATCGAATATATGGTGATGGAAGGAGAACTGAATCTGGGTGAAGAACACACAATGGGATTTATAGATGATGTGATGTAGAATTGTGCACCTGAAATCTATGTAATTTTACTGACAATTGTCACCGCAATAAATTTAACTAAAAAAAAAAAAAAAAAAAAAAAAGAAAATGGAATAATTAGAAAACAGAAATATGGTATGGTTATATTTGGATATCTATATGTAGTCCTGTGACTCCAAAATCATTGGCTACATATTAAAGGAAAAATCCACTTAGATCCTCTCTGACCATATATTGATATAATCTCTGTTCAATGTAATAATGTAATTAGTTTAAATATAAAATTGCAGGTCCTGTGCTAGAAAAAAAGACACAAAGGTTAATTAACAAGATAGAAATTTTAAAAAAGGGAGAGGACAACAAAGATGGCACAGTAGGTAAATGCTGTGTTTACCTTCTCTCACAACCACATCAAAATTACAATTAATCTATAAAACAATCATGATTGAAAATCACCTAAAATCAAGATGAACTGAAGCCTTCAGCTAAGGACGTGCAGAAGAAGCCACCTCCAGACTGGTAGGAAGGTCAGAGACGCAGAACGGGCTGGTCCCAGACACGCCTGTGACCATTAAAGTTAGGGAGGGCTATTTTGGCTGTGGGAGTCCCTCCACTACCTAAAGGAGTGAGAGGCCCCAGCAGAGGGTTCCATTGCTGGGGAGAAATGTACCCATAATTTTTGGTTTTGAAAACCAGCAGACATTGGGACTGAGTGAGACTGAGTGCGGCTGCACTCACAGGTGTTCCTCTTAAAGGGACTCTGCATGTATTTTCCCACCAAGGGAAACACTCGCTCTAAGCTCCAGTGCTGGGGCAGCACGTGGAAAGGTGTCAGGGACAAATGGTGAGGAACTGGGTTGTACAGCTTGGGACAGGGGCTGGAGAGGTTGCTTTCTCCTGGAGAAGGGAGCTGGTGGAGGCCATCATTTCTTTGTTGAGACCTCCCCCCTCCAGACATGCAAATATAGGTGGCCACCATTTCTGAGCCTCTGCCATTAGTTTGCCATGCCCTGACAATTTGATACCTGGCCCTGTCTAAATTTCGGGCACACCCAGGCTGCTTTCAGTGGCTTGTTCATGCAGACCGCCTGCCTTGGCTTAAGCTTCAGACTTTCTTAGGGTGTCTCAAAGGTTCATAGAACCCAGAGAAGCAGCATCTGACCTGAGCATGCCCTGTACCTTTGGCTGAGCAGCCACATGCTGGCACTAGCATCAGCTGGCCTTGGTTAGTGGCCTCTCAAGGCACTTCCAAGCACAGCAGGGGCAGCAGTTATCTGTGGATTTCTTTCTGGCTCTCACTGGGTAGCCCCAGGTGGGGCATGGGCTGTGGCTGAAGTAGACCTACAGTGGATACCCTCCAAGGTGGTCCTGGGGCTGGGACCCCTAGTGGCCAGCTTCAAAATGAGCTGGAATATCACCCATGTGCCTCCAAGTATGAGACACCCAAGGGGAAGATTGAGCAGACATCAGAGTCCTGCTGATGCACATACTGCTCCATATGATGAGCCCCTGCAAAACAACTCTTCCACTGTAGTCAAGGCCAGCCCTAACATAGAGTGAGCCCAAGTGTCAGTCCCTCACACTGATGTGCAATTATCAACCAAGGCTCAACTACAACAGGAGAGCAGACACAACACACAAGAGGAACACACCTGGAGCACATGGCTCAGGTGACCAGAAAGACTGTGCCACTGAAACCCACAGCATACCTATTACATAAGGCCACTCTACTAAGACCAGAAGACATAGCAGCCCTACCTAATACATGGAAACAAACACAGGGAGACAGCCAAAATGAGGAGACAAAGAAACATATCCCAAATAAAAGAATACAACAAAGCTCCAGAAAAAGAACTAAGCAAAATAGAGATTAGCAATCTATTAGACACAGAGTTCCAAGCACTGGGTATAAGGATGCTTAATGATTACAGGGAGAATTTCAACAGAGAGACAGGAAGCATAAAAATGGAGATGTAAACCATAGAAAAGAACCAGTCAGAAATAAAGGATACAATAATGGAAATAAAGAATATATTACAGAGAATCAACAATGGAATAGATGAAGCAGAGGATACAACCAGTGATGTAGAAGATATGGCAGCATAAAACAGCCAACCAGAACAGCAAAGAGAAAAAAGAATCTGAAAATTAAGGAGAGTTTAAGGGGCCTCTGGGACAATATCAAGCATACCAACATTTGCATTGCAGATATATGAGAAGGAGAAGAGAAAGAGCAAGGAATTGTAAACCCAATTGAAGAAATGACAGAATACATCTTTAACCTGGTAAAGGAAATGGACATACAAGCACAGGAAGCACAGAGAATCCCAAACAAGATAAACCCAAAGAGTACAACACCACAACACATCATACTTAAAATGTCAATGGTTAAACACAAAGCAAGAATCTTAAAAGCATGAAGAGAAAAGCAGTTAGTTACCTACAAGGGGGCCCCCATAAGACTGTCAGCTGATTTCTCAAAACAAACTTTGCAGTCAAGAAGGGAGTGGCAGTAAATATTTCAAGTGATGAAAAGCAACAACGTACAACCAAGATTGCTCTACACTGCAAGGCTGTCACTTAGAATCGAAAAATGGCAAAGGAGCTTTCCAGACAAGAAAAAGCTGAAGGAGTTCATCATCACTAAACCGATATTATTATGAATTTTAGAGGGACTTATTTAAGATGGGATGGGGGTTAAGGATGGGTGAAAGGTGAAGGGATTAAGAAGTACAAATTTGTTGTTATGCAGTAGTCATGGGACGTAGGGTACCACATAAGGAATATAGTCAATAATATTTTAATAACTAGGTTTGGTGTCAGATAGGTACTAGATCTATCAGGGGATAGATGGGAATGGAGTTGGGGCAGGGTGAAAAAAGGTGAAGGCATTAAGAAATACAAAGTGGGGAGTAGCCGGAAAAATGGCGGAGTGAGGTGAGCCTCTGTAAAGCTCCCCTGGATTTACAAAGAATCGAACAACAAAAACTCCACAAAGGACTCCCTGCACAGCAGACAGGCAAGACGAAGAGGCCCACTACCGACTGAAATCACCTACAGGTGGGAGATTCGAGCGCGCCAGCGGGGGGAGGAGGAAAGTGAGAAGTGAGCGGAGACACAGCCCCTCAGGCGCAGGACTCAGACGAACCTCAGTGCGCCGAGCTCGCTGCTTCCGGGAACTACCCCAGCTGCGGGAGATCGGACTGCTAGGGCTCCGCCAGGGTTCCACAGGGCTGAGGGGGCAGCATATAACACGGCTGAACCCAACGCTCACGGCAGAGACCTCGGAGAAAAGACTGAGGGAAAAAGGCTGAAAACGGTGGTTTAAGCCCTCACTGCCGAGCAGAGAACGGAGCCTTAGGCACTGAGACTAGCTGCCCCCTCCCTCCCCTCCCAGAGCTCGCCCCGCCCCCACCTGCCCGGTGCTAGAAGCGAAACAGTAGCAGTGTCAGATCAAAACAACAGAAAATTTGCTATATTTGAGAACTGTGGCACACAAACACAAATCCACAGCCCAACTAGTTCCAGAAAAGGGGAGAGAGCTGTGGAAGCAGGACCGGCTGTGGTGGTGGTCGCCGCCATTACTCTGGGCCACCTCTCACAGCTCACCCCGCCCCTGGCCTCACCTATCTGGGCGGATCCCTGCAGGAGTAAACAGAACTGCTGAAATATACGGGCTCTGAATCAGGAGTTGGAAGAGCTTTGGAACATCAAAAGCTCTCCGCATACCCACCAGGACACTACGCCCTGTGACCTAGGAGAACTATTAACAGAGGAGAAGCCCGTCTCCCAGGGAATCCCCCCAGTGTGTGAGAAGCTGGAATAGTGCAGAGAAAACATAGCACTACCTTGTGAGAGAAGAAAAATAAGTTGCAGTTGGAGAAATAATAAAACATTCTACCAACAAGTACTGGAAAACAAAAGAAAGACCTCTTCCTATCAACTTGTTGCAGAAGTCACTCCTGTAGATGTCTAGGAAGAGAAATAGTAAACCAGTAATCGCCATGAATAACCAAGGCAACAAGATAGCTCAGAAAGAAAGTGAAAAATCTCCAGAGAAGGCACTTAAAGATACAGAAATATGTGACTTAAATGACAGAGAATTCAAGACTGCAGTTCTGAAAAAACTCAACGAGATACAAGAAAACACAGATAGGCAGTTAAATGAACTCAGAAACTCAATCAAAGAACAGCATGAGCATTTTACGAAAGAGATTGAAATCTTAAAAAAGAACCAAATAGAATTTCTGGAGATTAAGAACTCAATAGAAGAAATTAAGAATGAAATAACCAGCTTAGGTAGTAGAGTTGACCAGATGGAGGAAAGAATCAGTGACATCGAAGATAGAAACCTGGAAATGACACAGATAGAAGAAGAAAGAGACTTGAGACTTAAAAGAAATGAAAGAACTCTACAAGAACTTTCTGACTCCATCAGAAAGAGCAATATAAGAATAATGGGCATACCAGAAGGAGAAGAAAGAGAGAAGGAACAGAGAATATATTCAAACAAATTGTCGATGAGAACTTCCCAAATTTGTGGACAGAACTGGACCCTCGAATCCAAGAAGCAAATAGAACACCTAGTTACCTCAATCCCAACAGGCCTTCTCCAAGGCACATTGTATTGAAGCTGTCTAAAATCAACGACAAAGAAAGAATCCTCAAGGCAGCCAGGGAAAAGAAGGCGGTAACTTACAAAGGAAAGCCCATTAGATTATCATCAGATTTTTCAGCAGAAACTCTACAAGCCAGGAGGAGTGGAACCAAATATTCAAACTATTGAAAGAGAGAAATCATGAGCCAAGAATAATATATCCAGCAAAGATATCCTTTAGATATGAAGGAGGAATAAAGACCTTTCCAGACATACAGAAGCTGAGGAATTTTCTAATACACGACCTGCACTACAAGAAATACTAAAGGAGGCTATTCGACCACCATCAACAGGGACAATTTGTGGCAACCAAAACTCAAAAAGGGGAGAGTAAAGGCCTGAACGGAATATGGGAATGGAGAAAGTAAGCGTGCTGAAGAAAATGGAATACTCTAAATATCAAACTTTCTTTTACATAAACTTAAGGGTAACCACTCAAAATAAATCCAGAACTGAAATATATACTGAAATAAAAGAAGAAACAGAGGAAACATCATAGAATACCACCACACAGAAATAATAGACAACAACAAAAGGCAAAGAAACAATGGAGACACAGCCTTACCAGAAAACTAAAGATAGAATGACAGGAAATCCTCACATATCAATAATCACCCTAAATGTAAATGGACTGAACTCACCAATAAAAAGGCACAGAGTAGCAGATTGGATCAAAAACTAAACCCAACCATATGCTGTCTCCAAGAGACACATCTCAGCTACAAGGACAAGCATAGACTCAAAGTGAAAGGGTGGAAATTGACACTCCAAGCAAATGGTACCCAGAGAAAATCAGGTGTAGCCATAATGATATCAGATGAAACAGACTTCAAGGTGAAAAAGATAACAAGAGACAAAGATGGACATTTCATAATGGTGAAGGGACTGTACAACAAGAAGACATAACAGTCATCAATATTTATGCCCCCAATCAGGGAGCACCGAAATACACCAAGCAACTACTAACAGAACTAAAGGGAGAAATTGACCAAAACACAATTATACTAGGGGACTTAAATACATCATTGACAGCTATGGATAGATCATCCAAACAGAAAATAAATAACGAAATAGTAGCCCTAAATGACACATTAGATGAAATGGACATAATTGACATTTATAGAGCACTTCATCCTAAAACATCAGACTATACATTCTTTTCTAGTGTACATGGAACATTCTCAAGGATAGACCATATATTGGGACATAAAATCAGTCTCAACAAATTTAAGAAGATTGAAATCATACCATGCATATTCTCTGATCACAAGGCTTTGAAATTGGATATCAACTGTAAAAAGAAAGCGGGAAAAAACACAAATACATGGAGACTAAACAACATACTTTTAAAGAAGGACTGGGTCAAAGAAGAAATTAGAGGAGAGATCAAAAGATACATAGAAACAAATGACAATGAAAATACATCCTACCAAAATTTTTGGGATGCAGCGAAAGCAGTTTTAAGAGGGAAATTTATCTCATTACAGGCCTATCTCAAGAAACAAGAAAACTCCCAAATAAATAACCTCATGTTACACCTTAAAGAACTAGAAAAAGAAGAACAAGTAAAACCCAAGGTCAGCAGAAGAAAGGAAATAACAAAAATTAGAGCAGAACTAAATGAAATAGAGAACAAAAAGACAATAGAAAAAATTAATGTGACAAAGAGCTGGTTCTTTGAGAAGATTAACAAAATTGACAAACCCTTGGCTAGACTTACTAAGATAAAAAGAGAAGACACTGATTTACAAAATCAGAAACGTAAATTTCACGGGGGAAGTTATCACGGACACCACAGAAATACAAAGGATCATCCAAGAATACTATGAAGGACTATATGCCACCAAATTCAACAACCTAGAAGAAATGGACAAGTTCTTAGAAACATATAGCCTTCCAAGGCTGAACCATGAAGAACTGGAAAATCTAAACAGACCGATCACCAGTAACGAAATTGAATCAGTCATCCAAAACCTTCCCAAAAGCAAAAGTCCGGGACCAGATGGCTTCACTAGTGAATTCTACCAAACCTTCAAAGAGGATCTAATACCAATTCTGCACAAACTCTTCCAAAAAATTGAAGAAGAAACAGTACTCCCCAACTCATTTTATGAGGCCAACATTACCCTGATACCAAAACCTGGTAAGGACAGCACAAAAAAAGAAAACTACAGACCAATATCTCTGATGAATACCGATGCAAAAATCCTAAATAAAATTCTAGCAAATCGAATACAACAATGCATTAAAAAGATTATTCATCACGACCAAGTGGGGTTCATCCCCGGGGCACAAGGATGGTTCAACATATGCAAATCCATCAATGTGATACATCACATAAACAAAATAAAGGACAAAAATCATATGATTATATCAATTGATGCAGAAAAAGCATTTGACAAGATACAACATCCATTTATGATTAAAACACTTAATAAAATGGGTATAGAAGGAAAATACCTTAACATAATAAAGGCCATATATGACAAGCCCTCTGCTAATCTCATAATTAATGGAGAAAAACTGAAGCCCTTTGCTCTACGTTCAGGAACACGACAGGGATGTCCCCTATCACCTCTGCTTTTCAACATAGTGTTGGAAGTCCTTGCCAGAGCAATCAGGCAAGAGAAAGAAATAAAAGGCATCCAATTGGGAATGAAGAAGTTAAATTATCACTCTTTGCAGATGACATGATGCTATATATAGAAAACCCTAAAGACTCCACCAAAAAGCTATTAGAAACAATCAACGAATACAGTAAAGTTGCTGGCTACAAAATCAACGCACAAAAGTCCATTGCCTTCCTATATACTAACAATGAAATCTCAGAAAAAGAAATACAAAAACAATTCCTTTTGCAATTGCAGCAAAAGAATAAAATACCTAGGAATAAACTTAACCAAGGATGTGAAAGACCTATATGCTGAAAACTATAAGACATTTTTGAAAGAAATTGAAGAAGACACAAAGAAATGGAAAGACATTCCGTGCTCATGGATTGGAAGAATCAACATAGTTAAAATGGCCATATTACCCAAAGCAATATACAGATTCAATGCAATCCCCATCAAAGTCCCAATGGCATATTTTAAAGAAATACAACAAAAAATCATGAGATTTGTTTGGAACCACAAAAGACCCGAATAGCCAAAGCAATCTTAAGAAAAAAGAACTATAATGGAGGTATCACACTTCCTGACTTTGGCTTGTACTACAGGGCCACAATAATCAAAACAGCATGGTATTGGCAGAAAAACAGACACATAGACCAATGGAATAGAATTGAGAACCCAGAAATAAAACCACATAAATATGGACAGATAATTTTTGACAAAGAAGCTAAACATACAATGGAGCAAAGACAGCCTCTTCAATAAATGGTGCTGGGAGAATTGGATAGCCACGTGCAAAAGAATGAAACTGGACTGCTATTTGTCACCATGTACCAAAGTTAATTCAAAATGGATCAAAGACTTAAGCATAAGACCTGACACAATAAACTGCATAGAAGAAAACATAGGTACTAAACTTATGGACCTTGGGTTCAAAGAGCATTTTATGAACTTGACTCCAAAGGCAATGGAAGTAAAAGCTAAAATAAACGAATGGGACTATATGAAACTTAAAAGCTTCTGCACAGCAAAAGAAACCATTGACAAAATAAAGAGGCCACCAACTGAATGGGAGAAGATTTTTGCAAACAGTGCCTCCAATAAGGGTCTAGTATCCAGAATATACAAGGAACTCATGCAACACAACAACAAAAAAACAAACAACCCAATTGAAAAATGGGCAGAGGACTTGAAGAGACATTTCTCCAAAGAGGACATACAAATGGCAAATAGACATATGAAAAAATGCTCAACATCACTAATCATCAGAGAAATGCAAATCAAAACCACAATGAAATATCACCTCACCCCAGTCAGAATGGCGATCATCAACAAGACAAATAGTAAGAAATGTTGGAGAGTCTGTGGAGAAAAAGGAACCCTCATACACTGTTGGTGGGAATGCAGACTGGTGCAGCCGTTATGGAAGGCGGTGTGGAGGTTCCTCAAAATATTACGAATAAAATTGCCATATGACCCAGCAATCCCTCTCCTGGGTATCTACCCAAAAAATCTGAAAACATTTAGAGATAAAGACACGTGTGCTCCAATGTTCATTGCAGCTTTGTTTACGGTGGCCAAGAGATGGAATCAACCAAAATGTCCTTCGATAGATGAATGGATGAAGAAGTTGTGGTATATATACACAATGGAATACTATTCGGCGGTAAGAAAAGATGATATAGGAACATTTGTGACAACATGGATGGATCTTGAGAGTGTAATGCAAAATAAGTCAGACAGAAAAAGCAGAGAACCATGTGATTTCACTGATATGTGGTATATAAACCAAAAGCAACAAAAGAACAAGACAAACAAATGAGAAACAGAAACTCATAGACACAGACAATGGTTTGGTGGTTGCCAGAGGGTAAGGCGGGTGGGAGATGAGGGTAAGGGGGATAGAATATATGGTGATGGAAGGAGAACTGACTCTGGGTGATGAACACACAATGGGATTTATAGATGATGTAATACAGAATTGTAAACCTGAAATCTATGTAATTTTACTAACAATTGTCACCTCAATAAATTTAAAAAAATAATAATAATTTGGAGTAGAAAGAAGAGAAGAATAAAATCTTTAAAAAGAAAAGAATAAGAAATACAAAGTGATAGTTAATACAGTATGGGAAATATAATCAACAATATTGTAAAGATCATGTAAGGTACCAGATGGGTACTGGACACATCAGAGGGTCATGTCATAGACTGTGTAGATGCCTGACCAATTTGCTATAGACCTGAAGAGCTGAAGTAGAATAATATTGAATGCCAACTATAATTAAATGTATAGGTATATGTAGTCACAGAATGTAGAGTACAACATAGGGAAGACAGTCAATGGTATTATAACAACGATATAAGATGTCAGAGGAGTAGTATCTTTGGGGCTTATCACTTTATGAAGGGTTTAAATGTCTAACTCTTATGTTATTTTGTATACTTGAAACTAAAAAAAAATAAAAATGAAGAAAATTTTAAAAAATAAGTGAAGGAAGCAGAGTTAACCGATTATGACTAATACCTTAAAAGTCATAATACAGTGTATCATATAATATGTAGCTTTTACCACATGCACTTTTCTTTCACTCATAAATTTATTTATCACCATGTTATGAGGCAGTTATGCTTATTATGCCTATTTTACAAATGAGGATACCAAGGCTTAAAGAAATCAGTGAAATTCTCAGGGTTAAAAAAACTGACTAAAACTAGGTCTGTCTGAATCCATGTTGCAATTTGACATATACAATGCCTGACACATAGAAAACATTGTCTAAATGTTAACAATTTTTATTTCTCATCAATATAGTCAGAGTAGGCAAATGCTCTTCTTCCCTTCTGTCATGACAACATCAAAATTACAACTGAACAGAAAAACCATCATTGAGAATCGCCTGAAGTCTAGCTGAACTGAAGTCCTACAATTAAGGACATACTGAGGAAGCCAACTTGAGAAAGGTAGGAATGGAAGAGTCATAAAACAAGCTGGTCCCACACTCACATGTGACATTTGAAAATTGAGAGGGATATCTGAGCTGTGGACATAGCCCCTGGAAGAGCAAGGGGTCCTAGTCCCACATCAGGCTCCCCAGCCCAGGGTTCCAGTGCTGAGAAGAGAAGTCCTGTAACTTCTGGCTGTGAAAAGCAGCAGAGATTGTGGTTGAATGAGACAGAGTGTGGCTGGAGTCCTAGGCACTCCTATTAAAGGGGCCACACATGGACTTTCTCACTGACAGACTCAGTCTCTCTGAGCTCCAGCACTTGGGCATCAGCTTGAATGGCACCAGGGACATGTAGGGAAGAACTGAGATGTCTGGCTTCAGGATGAGGGCTGGAGGGGCTGGTTTCTTCCTGATAGAATTGCTGGCAGAATCCATTGATTCTTTGTTGAGCCCTCCCCACTCCAAGTGTGCAGATGAAGGTGGCCATCATATCTAAGTCTCCATCAACTAGCTAACACTATTCATATTATCTGCCCTGGTGATTCCCTGAGATGCCACTTTACCCAACTTTTATGCCCAACTAAGCCTCTTCCAGTAGCTTTTCCATACAAATGGCCTGTCCTGGCTGATGCTGTGAATTTTCCTAAAATTTCTCAATGGTTCACAAAACTTAAAGAAGTAGCATCTAATTTCAGCATTTCCCATACTCCTTGTTGAGCAGTCCCAATGGTGGCACTAGTGGCAGCAAGCCTGTTTGTGACGTGGCCTCTTGAGGCACCCCCAAGGATAGAGTTGGTGGCACCATCTGTAGATTGTTTTGTAGCTCATGCCATGTTGCCTTACACAGGGCTCAAGCTGCAGTTGAACTTGGCCTGTCATATGTCCCATTCAAGGAGGCCCCAGGACTGACACAACAAGTAGCTAGCTTCAGACTGAGCCAGAACACCACTCAGCCACCTCCAAGGATGATAAACCCAAAGGGAACAGTAGGCAGGAACCAGAGCCTTACTGAAACTAATCCTGCTCCATAGGTCAGCCCTTCCATGTCAGCTCCTCCACTGTAGTCATGAACAGTCCTCACAACCAATGAGCCTGAGGTTCAATTATTCCCAGTGATGTGGAAACAGCAACTATGGCTCAACTACAGCAGAAAAGCTCATAAAATCTACACGAGGGACACTCCTGGAGCACCTGGTGCAGGTTACAAGGGAGAACGTGCCACTGTAACCCACAGAAACCATATTGAATAAGGCAACCTGGCCAAGATTGGAGACATAGCAGCCATACCTAACACATAGAAACAAACACGGAGAAGCAGTCAAAAAGGGGAGACAAAGAATATGTCCCAAATGAAAGAATAGAACAACATTCCAATAAAGAACTAAACAAAATGGGGCAGCCAGTTAGCTCAATTGTTTAGAGCCAGGTTAGAGAGCTCTTAACAACAAGGTTGCCAGTTCAATCCCCAAATGGACCACTGTGAGATGCGCCCTCCACAACCAGACTGAAACAACTACTTGCCTAGGAGCTGATGGGTCCTGGAAAAACACACTTAAAAAAAAAAAAAAAAAGAAAAAGAAAAGAAAAGAAAATAACTAAACAAATGGAGAAAGGCAATTGCCCAGCTGCAGAATTTCAAACACTGGTTATAAGGATACTCAATGACCTCAGAGAGAACTTTAATAAAGAGATAAGAAATATGAAAATGGAGAAAGAAAATACAAAAGAACCAGTAACAAAGAATACAATAACTATAAAGAAGAATACATTAGAGGGAACCAACAGTAGATTCGGTGAAGCAGAGGATCGAATCAGTGATTTAGAAGTTAAGATACAAATAAAAATCACAATGAGATATCACCTCACCCAAGTGAGAATGGCTATCATCAACAAGACAAATAGTAACAAGTGTTGGAGAGGCTGTGGAGAAAAAGGAATACTCATACACTGTCCAGTGGGAATGCAGATTGGTGTAGCCGCTATGGAAGGAGGTTCCTCAAAAAATTAATTTTATAATTACCATATGGAATCCCCCTCCTGGATATTTACCAAAATAATTTGAAATCATTTATCCATAAAGACATGTGTGCTTCAATGTTCATTGCAGCTTTATTCATGGTGGCCAAGACATGGAAACAACAAAAATATCCTTCGATAGATGAATGGATAAAGAAGTTGTGGTATATATGCATAATGGAATACTATTCAGCAGTAAGAAAAGATGAAATACTACCATTTGTGACAACATGGATGTATCTTGAGATTATAATGCTAAGCTAAATAAGTCAGATAGAAAAAGTAGAGAACCATATGACTTCACTGATATGTGGTATATAAAACTAAAAACAACAAAAGAACAAGTCAAATATATGAAGAAACAAAAACTCATAGACATAGACAATAGTTTATGGGTTACCAGAGGGTAAGGGGTGTGTGGGGCTCTATAAGAAGGTAAATGGGGTCTAATATATGGTGATGGAAAGAGAACTGACTCTGGGTGGTGAACTCACAATGTGAGATATAGATAACATTTTACGGAATTGTAACCTGGAATCTATGTAAATTTGCTAACAATTGTCACCCCAATAAACTTTAGTTAAACAAAAAAGACTTTAAGGTAGTAGAAAACACCCAAGCAGCACAGAATAGCAAAAAGGAAAACAAAATCAGGATAGTTTAGGGGGCCTCTGGGACAACCTCAAGCACATGAACATTCAAATCATAGGGGTACCAGAAGGAGAAGAGACTGAGCAAGGAATTGAAAACCTATTTCACAAAATAGTGATAGAACACTTACCTATCCTAGGAAACGAAATAGACATACAAGCCCAAAAAGCTCAGAGAGTCCAAAACAAGATAAACCCAAACAAGCCTAAAAAAAGACTAATTTAAATTAAAATGTCAAATATTAAAGAAAATAGAATTTTAAAGTGGCCAGAGAAAAGCAGTTAATTACCTACAACGGAGTTCTGATATACTATCAGCTGATTTCTCAACAGAAACTTTTCAGGTTACAAAGGATTGTCATGAAATATTCAAAGTGATGGAGAACTAGGACCTACAACCAAGTTTACTCTCTGCAGCAAAGCTATCATTTAGAATCAAAGGACAGATAAAGAGCTTCCCAGAAAAGAAAAAGCTAAAGGAGTTCATCATCACCAAACTAGTATTACAAGAAATGTTAAAGGGATTCGAGATGAAGGTAAGGGGGATCAAATATATGGTGATTAAAGGAGAACTGACTCTGGGTGATGAACACACAATGGGATTTATAGATGATGTAATACAGAATTGTACACCTGAAATCTATATAATTTTACTAACAATTGTCACCCCAATAAATTTAATAAAAACAACAACAAAAAAATTATGAGTAATAAAAATGGCAGTAACTACGTATTTATCAGCAATTACTTTCAATGCAAACGGATTAGTTGTTTCAATCAAAAGACATAGGGTGGCTGAATGGATGAGAAAACAAGACCTTTACATATGGTGCCTAGAAGAGACTCACTTCAGATGGAAAATAACGCAGACTGAAAGTAAAGGGGTGGGAAGATATATTTCATGAAAATAGAAATGAATAAATAAAAGCTGGAGCAGCAGTATTTATACAAGATAAAATAGATTTAAAACAAAGCCTATAACCAGAGAGAAAGAAGAACCCAGTAATTCCATTTCTGGGTATTTATCTAAAGAAACCCAAAATGTTAGTTTGAGTGCATGAGTGCACCCATTTGTTCATTGCAGTATTGTTTACAGTAGCCAAAATGTGGAGGGCACCTGGGTGTCCACTGATGAATGAACGTATAAAGAGGAGGTGGTACATATATACAATGAAATACTGCTCGGCCATGGAAGTGAGTGGAATCTTGTCACCTGCGGTGGCATGGATGGACCTGGAGTGTATTGCGTTCAGTGGAGTATGTCAAACAGAAATACAGTAGTAGTGTGATTTCAGTTACATGTTGAATCTAAAGAACAAAATAAACAAACAAGCAAAACAGAAACAAACTCATACATACAAAGAAGAGTCTGATGATTGCTCAACGGGAGGGGGATTGGGGAAGGTGAAAGAGGGTGAGGAATTAAGAAGTACAGGTTGGTTATAACAAAGTAGTCATGTGAATGTAGATATAGCATAAGAAATATAGTCAATCATATTGTAATAACTACGTATGGTGTCAGATGTTTACTAGATTTATCAGGGTGATAGATGGGAGTGGGGTTCAAGGTAGGGTGAAAAAGATGAAGGGATTAAGAAGTACAAATTGATAGTTACAAAATAGTCATGGAGATGTAAAGCATTTGGAATATAGTCATTTGGTAATAACTATGTATGGCGTCAGGTGAGTACTAGACAAGTCAGGGGATCACTTTTTAAATTAAATGTCTAACAACTTTTCTGTACACCTGAAATTAATGTAAAAATAATATTGAATGTCACCTGTAATTTAAAATTGAAAAGGGGACCAAAAAAGGTGAAGAGGGATAAGAGGTTCAAATTTCTGGGTATAAACCAAGCAAGCCAGAGGAATGAAATGTACAGCATAGGGAATATAGTTAATAATATTGTAATAATGTGGTATGGTGTCAGGTGATTGCTGGAACTACTCGTATATTGGTGATCACTTCTTTTCATGTATGAAAGTTGAGTAACTGGTGTACATGTGAAACTAATATAATATTGTATGTTGGCTATATTTTAATAAAAATATTAGAAAAAACAAATTTACCATTATTATTAGTTCTTTATGTAAGTGTTAATTTTTTAAACCTTTATAACAATAAATAATGTACATACAGATTTTTGCAAAAGATGCTTTTGTAGAATGTTGAATTTTTTTTTGTATTTACCTATTATTAAGGAGATCTGAATTAAAAAAAATAAATAAACTTGAAATATCTGATAGCCTGCATAGGACCCAAAAAACTGGTTTAATAGTAACAAATGTGTTAGTTTACTACCCAGCTTGGCAAGTTTTAAACATTATTTTCAGTATTCTCAATGTTGATATTATTATAATATTTGAAATAACAATATACTTTGATACCTTGTGTGTAGCATTTGTTCTTGGCAAGTGAAATATTAAAGGTTGGCCAAATCAGTATGCCAGTTTCTTAAATACTTAAGGTTTACTATTGTATTTGTTGTTCATAAATACACATCAAAGCTATAACATAAACTAATAGGTAAACTGATGTCTATTAATGTGAGTAATATTCTATACTGCATTAAGTAGAATAACAGGGGAAATTATTTAAAAACTCAAAATAAAAGAGACAGTTATCTATTAATATATAAGAAAAACAGTATATATAGCGGAAGAAGACACTGGAAAACAATTAAATATTTAGAATAGATTTTATCATTTAAAATTATTGTAATTATTTTAGTCTGGAGAAGTAAAAATACATTTCATTTTTTCCAGTTGTTAGTATATATTTCATCATTGCTAACATATTTCTGAATTTCGTGTCACCTTATTAATGGGAATTTAGAAATTTGGAGGGGAAATTTAATCCTTTAGGTCTCTAAGATAGTGCTTAACCAAATTTTGGAGGCCACTTGTTTATTAATGATAAAATATTCTCCATCATGTTATAGAATAAGAAATCATTTGCAGTGACAACACTTCATTGATTAATTTCAAACTGTTGCCTTCCAGTTTGGCTGATGTGGTTAATTAACCTATCAGTAAGCTCAGCTCTCTGATGAGCAGTAGCTGTGTAGCACCACATCTCAAGGAGAACTTGAACTTTTAGACGATTTTGAACTGAATTTTCTTCTCAGATAGGTAGCATAATTGAATTTCAATGAATTGGCAATCAAAACTTTCTAGACTTTTTAATTTCTCTAAGTACAGTTCTGTTTATTTTAATACTTTTCCTTTTAAGTTTTACAAGTGTGTATCAGATCATATGTAATGAAATCTTTACAGCTCAAAAGTTCCCAGAACAAAATTGTTTGCTTTATTTCAAATCAACTTTATTGATGAGGCTCACTTGCACTCTATCTGATTAGTAATTATTCATTTTACTTATTTGAAGTTTACTGTATTAAAATATAAATCATATTTTAAAAGGTGTACAACATTAGGTTGTGTACTTGTTATTAAATATTAGTCTAAAAACCAATGCATAAGAACAATCTAGTGACTTGTGGACAATAGAGATATGTTGATGCCATTCCACTCCTGTGCCCAGAGATTTTGATTCAGCCTGACTGAAGTGGAGCCTTGAAGTTTGTTTTGAAAATTATCTCAGGGGATTCTAATGCAAAGCTAGATTTGTAAGCATAGAGAACCTTAGTAATGAGTAAAGTTTCTTTGAGCAACAGTAATTTCTCATTTAAAATCTATCTTCATGTGTTTGTGTCTTTACTTTTATTAAGAATTTACTATTTTTTTTTTTACTGAAACTTCCATAATCTGTCTTATTCACAGGCTCCATCTGACTTGTAAATTATAATTGAAAGAACACTAACATTGCAATGCTTCTAAGGAAGTTACTATGTACCGTGTTTCCCCAAAAATAAGACCTAATCAGACTATCAGCTCTAATATGTCTTTTGGAGCAGAAATTAATATAAGACCCAGTATTATTATATTATATTATGTACCTGGTCTTATATTAAAATAAGACCAGGTCTTATATTAATTTTTGCTCCAAAAGATGCATTAGAGTTGACGGTCCAGCTAGGTCTGATTTTCGGGTAAACACGGTAAGTCAATAATATGATGCTTCATCTATCCATAAAGCAACTAATTTTTTTTAAAAAATTAAAGTTTGTTGGGGTGACAATGGTTAGTAAAGATACGTAGATTTCAAGTGTAGAATTCTGTAATACATCACCTATATATCACATTGTGTGCTCACCATCCAGTCAGTTCTCCTTCCATCACCATATATTTGACCCCATTTACCCTCATCTACCACCCCTCTCCCCCCTTACACTCTGGTAACCACTAAGCTATTGTCTATGTCTATGAGTTTTTGTTTATTTGTATGTCTTGTTCCTTTATTGCTTTCAATTTTGTATTACACATATTTGAAACATCTCATGCTCGCTGTTGAAACTCAGTTTATACACAAGAACAAAAACAAATGCCACATTAGATGAAAAAAATACTTTATCTAATAAAATATTCATCTTATAGTGTATCTAAGAGTCATTTAATGGGAGAATACAGTCAGTGTTATACATTGTAACAACTACATTTGAAGAGCAGGTCCAAAAAAGGGCATAATTCCTTCTAGCAATATAGACCTCTATTAAAAAGTTTTACCTCTGTGGCAGAAGCTATAGATGAGCTAACCCCAATAACCATGTCCCAAACCATTATGCACTACTTATCTCTAATAAATATGAAGTGAAAGGTAAAATATTTTTTAATGTCAGTGTTACTTGTATATAAGTGTCAATTAAATGGTTCTGGCTAAATAAACAGGTAAATGTGTTGGGATACAAATAGGGTGGCTGGAGCTATGGTGACTATTTTGCAATCTTATGGGGAAAAACAATAGAATCACAGAAATGCCAGCCTGATTATTGAGTCAGTGAAACAGCTACTGTAGCAAACAATATGAAATGCTTTGTTATTTGTGTAAAGTAGACTCCTATAAGACAGTGTTATTTGGATCCTCTCTTGAAACTGAAATTGTTTCTACCTAATATAATGTCCAAACATACATTATTCAGTCATGTAAGAAGCAAAGTCATATTGCTCCATTTAAAGAGAAATAAGCTTCTAGATGTTCTCTTTCAGAATTAGTAAAATACATAGTCAAGACTATAATCTTTAAATATTTAGAGTGTTGCTTTGTATGAAATATTTTGCATCAATGACTACTAACAATTAAAGTTAGGATACAATATTATTATAATACTTACAATGATGTTAATATATACAGCTCAATGTATAGTTCTTTTAATTAGCTCATCGATGTAATGAGATTTTCATCATTACACATAAAAGTCATCTTTATTTATAATGCATGTTTTGCCAGGAATGTTTCTAACATTTAAAAGTGATTCCAAAGTTACCCAATTTGTGTGTGTGTGTGTGTGTGTGTGTGTGTGTGTGTTTAATCACCAACCTCTGATACACAAAGGTAAGTGATAAAACCATTTATTTTTCTGTAAATGCCTACCTTATTGATTCTTTGGCATTGGTCTCACAAAAAGTGATGAGAAAACAGTTCTTATGCACTTGCATTAAGAATCTGAGTGTCTGGGAAAGATGGCAGGGTAGGTAAAGGCTGTGTTTGCCTCCTCCCATGGCCACATTAAAATTACAACTAAATTATAGAATAATCAATCTTGAGAACTATCTGAAGACTAGCTGAACAGAAGTCCTATAACTAAAACTATAAAGAAGAAGCCACACAGAGACTGGTAAGAGGGGCAGAATTGTGGAATGAGCTGACCCAAAACCCACCTATGGTGGTTGATAACACTGAAGCACCAGTGACAGTAACATAGCCCTCACAATATCAGACTGTAAAAAGCATTGGAGATTCCATCCATCCATGTTGAAGGCTGGTGGTAACCCAGGCATCTTCTTCAAGGGCCCACACAAAGACTCACTTACTTGCAAGCCCTCACCCTGGGCTCTGGCACAGGGATTTGGGAGGAATCAGAAACATATAGGGAGAGACTGAGTTGTGTGGCCTAAGGGTGAGGACTGGAGGGAGAGTCCAATTGTCCCTGTCTATAGCCCTCCGTCCATGAAGCCTGTGTGGGTGCCATCTATCTTGCATTGAGTCCTCCTCCTCACGTGGTGAACTATAAATCTGTATTGGCCTGGTAAAATCCCTACAGTCCACCCTGGTGACTCCCTGGCATGCCACATGAACCAGCTCGTACAAACATGAGCTGCTTTTTGCAGTGGACAGCCAACCCTGCCCACATACCACAGGAGGCTGTTTCAGCAGGAAGCAATCAGGCTTGGCTCATGCACTTCCGGAGGCAGTTTCAGCAGATAACTCCCAGCTTATGCTGCAATCTTTCTTGGACAATTGTTGGGAATCCACAGACCCCTCATTGGGGGCTGGCCTCATTGTGCTCTGAGCACTTTGTTGAGTGGCCCCAGGTTCAAAACTGTTGCCAAACCTGAATTTTCATTAACCCGGTGAACTCAGCTCACAGCACCCTGGTGACTCCCAGAGACCCCCTCACTCTACTTGCCTACCACATGAAGCTCTTTCAGTGACTGAGCCTTATGGGCAGTCAGCAGGTGGCAACAGGTCTAGGGGTACTCCGGGACATTTGATGAGCTATTCCAAGATCAGTACTGATGGTAGCCACACTTGTTTGACAGCATGATATTCCCCACATGCCTCCAGGTCTAAACAGGCAGCAACCAACAGCAATCACATTGTAGTTCCTATCAGGTAACCCCAGGCTGGCCACAGGCAACAGCTGAACTTGACATGCATCAGAGCTACTTCCAAGAGGACCCAGAAGTAACATAACTGGTGGCCAGTTTTAGACCACAACAGAGCAATACCCAACTACCTCCACAAAAGATACACACAAAGGGCAGACTGGGCAGGCACCACAGCCCTGCTATAACAAATACTTTTTTGTAGGGTCATCTCCTAGACAACAATATTATTCTGCTGTAGTCATGACTAGTCCTCATAAACAATCAGCCCTAGAATCAATCCTTCCCATTAACATGCAAACAGAAGCTAAGGTCCAACTATAAGAGAAGGGCACACACAATTAACACAAAGAACACACCTGGAGCACACAGCTCAGGTGACCAGGGAGACTATGCCAATGGGCCCCACAGAATACCTATTATATAAGGATACCTACAACATAAGGCCACTCTACAATGACCACAAGATATAGCAGTTCTACATAATACGCAGAAATAAACACAAGGAGGCAGCAAAATGGAGAAACAAAAAAAAACATGTCACAAACGAAAGAATAGAACAAAGCTCCAGAAAAAGAACTAAGGAAAATAGAGACAAGCAATGTATAAGAAGCAAAGTTCAAAACACTGGTTATAAAGATTCTCAGAGAACTTAATGAGAAATTCAACAAGGAGATAGTAATCATAAAACAGACAGGCATCATAAACAAGAACTAATCTGAAATGAATACAATAACATACAAAGAATACATTTTAAGTAATTGAGAGCAGCTTAGATGATACAGAGGATCAAATCAACAATTTGGAAGAAAAGTAGCAGAAAACACCCAATCAGAACAGGAAAAAGAAAAAAAAATCCAAAAAATGAGGTTAGGTTAAGGGGCCACTGGGAAAACATGAAGTGTAATTACATTTTCATCATACAAATACCAGAAGGAGAAGAGAGAGAGCAAGTGATTGAAGATATATTTGATTAAATAATGGCTGAAAACTTCCATAACCTGGTGAAGGAAATAGATATATAAGCCCAGGAAGTACAGAGAGTCCCTAACAAGATGAATCCAAACAGGCCCACACCAAGACACATTATCAAGGACTTTTTAAAAATTTATTATTATTAATTTTTAAGGAGGGCACATCTCACAGTGGCCCATGTAGGGACGGAACCAATAACACTGGTTTTATCAACACCATGCTCTAACCAACTGAGAAAACTGGCCACCTCTACCAAGACACATTATAATTAAAATGGCAAAAGTAAAAGACTAAGAGAGAATTATAAAAGCAAGAGGAAGACAACTAATTACTTACCAGGGAGCTCCCATAAGACTGTCATCTGATTTCCCAACAGAAACTTTGCAGGCCAAAAGAGATTGGAAGGAAATATTCAAAGTGATAAAAAGCAAGGACCTACAACCAAGACTACTCTCCCCAACAAGGGTATCATTTAAAGTTGAAGGCGAGATAAAGAGCTTCCCAGACAAGAAAAAGCTAAAGGAGCTCATCAGTATTACAAGAAATGTTAAAGGGACTTTAGAGTCATAAGGGGGGAGGATAAAACAACATAAATATTAATAATAACATGGCAATAACAATGTACCTATGAATAATCACTTTAAGTGCAAACATATTTAATGTTCCAATCAAAAGACAGTGAGTAGCTGAATGGATAAGAAAACAAGACTCATGTAAATGCTGTCATAAGAGATCTACTTCAGGTTACAAGATACAAACACACTGAAACTAAAGGGATGGAAAAAGATATTTCATGCAAATGGGAATATAAAAAGCAGGTGTAGC
Organism: Rhinolophus sinicus; assembly: GCF_036562045.2. NCBI lineage: Eukaryota > Metazoa > Chordata > Mammalia > Chiroptera > Rhinolophidae > Rhinolophus > Rhinolophus sinicus. The sequence goes on from NC_133768.1 coordinate 89,203,886, forward strand.
AATACTTTATCAGAGAAAAAGTGACTTTAAAACACAAGTTATAACAAGAGACAATGAAGGACATTACATAATGGCAAAGGGGTCAATCCAACAAGAGGATATAACCCTAGTAAACATCTATGCACTCAACATAAGAGCACCTAAATAGATGAAGCTTCTATTGACTGACACAAAGGGAAATATGAATAGTAATGCAGTCATAGTAGTGGAGTTTAACACCTTTTAGACACCAATGCAGAGATCTTTCAGACAGTAGGTTAACAAGGAATGAGTGGCCTTAAATGACTCAGTAAGAAAGATAAAGTGAATTGATATTTATAGAGAATTTCAACCCAAAGCAGCAGATTATACATTCTTCTAAAGTGCACATGGAACATTTTCCAAGATAGACCATGCATTAAACCCCAAAACAAGTCTTAGTAAATTTAAGAAGATTGACATCATATCAAGAATCCTCTCTGACCATAATGTTATGAAACTAGTATTCAATTAAAAAAAAAACACTAAAAAGCACACAAACACATTGAAGATAAATAACATGTTACCAAATAATGAATGGGTTAACAATGAGATCAAGGAAGAAATCAGGAGATACCTAGAGACATATGAAAATGAAAACAAAGCAACCCAAAATCTATGGATACAGCAATAGTAGTCTTAAGAGGGATACACACAATGGGATTTATAGATGATGTAATACAGAATTGTACACCTGAAATCTATGTAATTTTACTAACAATTGTCACCCCAATAAATTTAATAAAATAAAATAAAAAGAGGGATATTCGGGGCAATATGGGTCTATCTCAAAACAAACAAACGAAACTCTAAAAAAATCTAACTGTACATTTAAAGAAACTAGAAAAGGAACAGCAAACAAACCCAAAGTAGAAGGAGAGTTAAAGTTGAAGGAGATATTTATAGGGTGTCTACTCCATAGTGGAAGGAAGGAAATAAAGACCAGAGAACAACTAATGGAAACAGAGTCTAAAAAACAATACAGATCAATGAAACCAAAAAATAGTTTGTGTGTGTGTGTGTGTGTGTGTGAAGATAAATAAAATTGATAAAACTTTAACCAGACTTATCAAGAAAAAAACAGAAGACCCAAATAAATACATCAGAAATGAATGAAGAGAAGTGATAACTGACACCACAAAATACAAAACAGTGCAAGGAAATACTACAAACAACCATATGCCAACAAATTTGACACTCTGGAGGAAATGGATAATTTCCTAGAAACACATTCTTCTAAGACCAAATAAAACAGAAACAGAAAATTGGAACACACCAATTACTACTAACATAATCAAATCACTAATCAAAAAACTACCAAAAAACAAAAGTCCTGGACCTAAAATGTGAAGTCCTGGGCTTCACAGTTTAATTTTTTCAAACTTTCAAAGAATTAACACATACCCTTCTTAAATTATTCCAAAACATGGAAGAATAAAGGCACCCAAACTTACTTTACAAGGCCACCATTACTCTAATTCTAAAGCCAGACATAGACATTAAAAAAAAAAAAGAAAATTATAGGCCAATATCCCTGATGAACATTGATGCAACAATCTGCAGGAAAATATTATCAAACTGAATTTAGGAATACATTAAAAAGATCACACATAATAATCAAGTGGGATTTACTCCTGTGATGCAAGTTTGGTTCAATATCCACAAAGCAATTAATATGATATACCACATAAACGAAACAAAAGATAAAACACATATAATATATTTATATGTTCAGAAAAAACTTTTGAAAAATTCCAGATTGCATTTATGACAAAAACTTTCAGCAAAGTGGGAATAGAGGGAACATGCCTCAACATAATTAAGGCCATATATGACAAACCCACAACTAACATCGTACTCAATAGGGAAAAGCTAAAAGTATTCTCTTTAAGATCAGGAACAAAACAAAGATGCCCACTTTCACCAATGTTATTCAACATAGTGTTGGAATTCTTAACCACAGTAACCATACAAGAAAAAGAAAAAAGAATGTTAAAATTGGAAAGGAAAAATTAAAACTGTCATTATTTACAGATGACATGATACTATATAGAGAGAACCTGAAAGATTCCACCAGAAACACTATTGGAAGAGATAACTGAATACAGTAGAGTAGAAGGATATCAAGGATACAAAATTAGTATTTAAAAGTTAGTTTCATTTTTATATACAAATTATGATCTATCAGAAGTATAAATTATGGAAACAATCTCATGCATAATTGTATCAATAAATGAAATAACTCAGAATAAATTTGACCAATGAGGTAAAAAGCTGTACTCAGAAAATTATACCCAAGCATCTATCAAAAGACACTTAAATTGTTTCCATGTCTTGGCCACTGTAAATAAAGCTGCAATGGATGATAGATGATTAGATAAAGAAGATGTGGTATATATACACAATGAAATACTACTCTGCAATATGAAAAGATGAAATAGTGCTATTTGTGACAACATGGATGGATCTTGTGATTATTATGCTAAGTGAAATAAGTCACACAGAAAAAGTGAAGAACCATATGATTTTACTGATGTGTGGGATATAAAACTGAAAGCAACAAAGGAACAAGACAAACAAATAAAGAAACAAAAACTCATAGACACAGATAATGGTTTAGTGGTTACCAGAGGCTAAGGGTGGAAGGGGGTGGTAAGTGAGGGTAAATGGGGTCCAATATATGTTGATGGAAGGAGAACTGACTCTGGGTGGTGAACACACAATTTGATATAGGTGATGTATTACAGAATTGTACACTTGAAACTTATATAATTTTACTATTGTCACCCCATTAAATTGTAATAAAAAATGAAATCAGAAAAAAAGAAAATTATAAGATATTAAAGAATGAAATTGAAGAAGATATAAATCAATGGAAAAATATACCATGCTCATGGAAAAGGAACAGTTAACATTATTTTTCAAAAAATTTTCCAAAGTAGTCACAGATTCAATGCAATCCACATCACAATACCAATGGTATTTTTCACAGATGTAGAACAAATAATGTACAATTTATATGAATCATAAAATACTGCAGATAGCCATGGCAATGTTGTGAAAGGAAAAAAAAGATGGAGGACACACATTCATATCAGGCCTTTGGTACTGTAGAAACCAGAAGGAGATATGGATTACTGGAATGGGATTTTGTTTGTCCTGGGAAAAGAACATTGCCCAGTTTTGTTCAGGTCTTTGGAAATGAAACCTTTGTAAGTGTCCATGATGGCAGAATAGGTGAAAACTCCACCTGCCACCTCCCATGGTCACATTAATGTTACAACTAAATTTTAGAAAAACAATATGGATAGTCATCTTAAGACTAGCTAAACAGGACCCCTATAATTAAGGATATAAAGAAGAAGACACATTGCGATTGATAGGATGCAATTAGACATGAAATAGGCTGATCCCAAACACATAGGAGGTGGTTGTGCACCAAGAGAGACACCACAACAGTGAAAGTCCCCCTGTAGACTGAGGGGTCCCAATTGGGCACTGGCTCCCAAGCCTGGGGTCCTGTGCTAGGAAGAGGAATCCCCACAACATCTGGCAGTAAAAACCAGTGAGGATTCTGTCTATCCCAATGAGATGGAAAGCGGCTGCAAAACCAGATGTCCGCAAGACGTACCAGAGATATACAGGGAAACACTGAGCTGTGCAGCCTCAAAGGAACAGCTGCCATTACCCTTGTGTGGTGGCTGCCTCAATGTAGCCTACAAGTTGTTGCCAAATTTCTTGTGTTGAACCTTCCCCCACAGTGCCTGGTGAAATCTGAGATCACATTGGCCTGGTGAAATCTGCATGCATCCCACCCTAGTGAATCACAGGGACCCTATCATGCACAGCTAGCACAACATCTCCAGGGGCAGATCCTGTGAGGCAAGCCCCACCAAGCAAGCTGTAGGAGGCTTCTACAGCAATAAATGCCCTGTGGCAGCCTGAGAAACTTTCAGTAGTAGGTAGTCAGCCACAGCTTTTTCTGCAGCCTTTCTTAGGCAGTTCTATGAAATCTTCAGGCCCAAAATGAGTGGCAGCTTGCCACGGTTTTCTCAGGGCATTTTGTGGAGTGGCCACAGGCTCTCCTCTGGCAGAATAATTGAATCTGCATTAACTTTGTGAAACTTACTGCCCCCACCAGGTGAATCTCTGGGACCCTGCCCCACCTACCTCAGGAGGTAGCCCTGGGGGCATTTCCAGTTCTAGGACAACCAATGTGTTCCACAGACCTAAGGAGGGTCTTCCAGGGGCTGAATCTTATGGGTATCTGGCAGGTGGCAACATGTGTTGGGATCCATGGGCCTCTTGTTAACTTGTGAAAAGACTGATACTGTGTTACCTGGCCTCAGCTCACAGTGAGGCCCCACATGTCTCCAGGTCCAGCACAGGCAGCAACCAACCACATATACCTTTGTAAGTCACACCAAGCAGCCCCCTGCAGGTCACAGGCAAGGCTGAAATTGTCCTGGACTGAGACTCTCACAATAAACATGAGAAACAAGATACCCAGGGGCCAGATTCAAACTACATAAAAGCACTGCACACTCTGCCCAACAAGTGGCACACCAAAAGGGTGGTCTCAACAGGCACAAGAATCCCTTGGGGTGAATCCCCCTCTGAGGGGTTAGCTCCCACATTGGCTCATACATTGTGGATGTACCCAATCCTCACAGTAAATCAGCCTGGGGGTCAATCCCACCCACTGACACATCAAAAGTAATAAAAACTCAACTGCAACAGGAGAATACACATTCCTGGAACACACACACAGGCAATTAGGGAGACCGCACCACTGGACCACATAGGACACCTAATACATAAAGCCACCCAGCAAAGACTGAGAGACATATAAGATCTACCTAATACAGAAAAGCAAACAGAAAGAGACAATCCAAATGAGGAAACAAAGAAACATGTCCCAAATAAAAGAACAGGAGAAAAATCCTGAAAAAGAACTAAAGGAAATACAGGCAACCAACCTTCCAGAGACAGAGTTTATAACACTTAGTATAAGAATGCTTAAAGAACTTAGTAAGAATTTCAAAAAATAGATGCTAAGTATAAAGAAAAACATAGAAAACACAAACAAGAACCAGTCAGGAAAAGAGAATATAATAACTGAAATGAAGAACAAACTAGAAGGAATCATCAGAACAATAAATGAAGCAGAGGATTTAATCAGTGGTTTAGAAGATAAGGTAGCAAAAATTACCCAATGAAATATAAAAAAGAATTTAAAAAAAATCAAAGATAGTTTAAGGGACTTTTGGAAAAAAAACATCAAGCGTAACAACATTCACGTCATAGGAGTACAAAAAGGAGAAGAGGGAACAAGGGATTGAGAACTGATTTGAAGAAATAATGACTGAAAACTTCCCTAACTTGGTGGAGGAAATAGACATACAAGCCCAAAAAAGAACAGAGTCCCCCCCCCAAAAAAAAAAAAGAACCAAAATAGGTGCACATCAAGACTCATTATACTTAAAATGGCAAAGAAGAAAGACAAAAATAGAATCCTAAAACCAGCAAGAGAAAGACAATTACTTACTTGGAAGAAAACTCCCATGAGTCTGCCAGCTAATTTCTGAACAGAAACTTTACAGGCCAGAAAGGGAGTAGCAGGAAATGTTTAAAGTGATCAACAGTTAGAGTGTACAACCAAGACTACTCTGCCCAGCAAGGCCAGCATTTAAAATTGAAGAAGAGATAAAGGTCTTCCCACAGAAGAAAAAGCTGATGAAATTCATTGCCATGAAGCCAGTATTACAAGAAGTGTTTAAGGGACTTCTTTAAGTAGAAGAAGAAGGAAATGAACAAACAAAAAGAATCAAAATATGAATAATAATATGGCAATAACTATGTACCTCTCAGTAATCACATTAAATGTAAATTGACTAAATATTCCAATCAAAAGACATAGGGTAGCTGAATGGACAAGAAAACAAGACCCATATATATGCTGTGTACTAGAGACCCACGTCAGATCAATAGACCCACATAGCCTATAAATAAGAAATGGAAAAATATATTTCATGCAAATGGAAAAAAAAAGCTGGGGTAACAATACTTATATCAGACAAAAGAGACTTTGAAATGAAGACTATAATAAGTGACAAAGGATAGTACATAATGATAAAGGGATCAATCCAACTAGAGGACATAATCCTAGTAAACATTTACGCACCTAATATAGGAGCACCTAAATATATGAAAAAAATATTGATTGACATAAAAAGAGAGATCAGCAGTAGTATTATACAATCATAGTAGTGGATCATTTAACACTCAATTGACACCAATGGACAGATCTTCCAGACATAAAATCAAAATGGAAACAGTGGCCTTACATGACACACTAGACCAGATGTACTTAATTTATATTTTTAGGACATTCCACCCAAAAGTAGAATAATGTGCATTTTTTCAAGTGCACATGGAACATTTTAAAAGATAGACTATATATTAGGCTCCAAAACAAGTCTCAATAAATTAAAAAAGATTGAAATCATATAAAGAGTCTTCTCTAGTCATAATGGTATGAAACTAGAAATCAGTTACTGAAAGAATTGAAAAACACACAAACACATTTAAGGATAATAACACGCTAATACATAATGAATAGGTCAACAACAAGATCAAGATAGAAATGAAAATATACCTTGAGACAAATGAAAATGAAAACACAACAACCCGAAATCTATGGGACACAGTGAAAGCAGTCCTAAGAGGGAAATTCATAGCAATGCAGGCCTACCTCAAAAAACAACACAAAAAAGAATAACAAATGAAACCCAAAGTTACTAGAAGGAAGGGAATAATAAAGATCAGAGCAGAAATAAATGAAACAGAGGCTAAAAGAATGATACAAAACCAATGAAACCTAACTGGTTCGTGGAAAAGTTAAAGTAAATTGATAAACGTTTAACGAGACGTTTTATCAAGAAATAAAGAAAAGACCAAAATAAATAAAAACAAAAACTGAAAAAGGAGAAGTGACAACAGAAACCACGGAAAAAAACAACAAAAATATTAAATTTATTAGAGTGATACTGATTAGTAAAATTATTTAGGTTTCAAGTGTACAATTCTATAATACATCCGGTATATATTACATTGTGTGTTTGCCACCCAGAGTCATTTCTCTTTCCATCATCATATTTTTGACACCCTTTACCCTCTTCTATCACCGTTCATCCCCTTTTATCATCTGGTAACCAGTAAACTGTTTTCTGTACCTATTAATTTTAGTTTGTCTTGATTGTTGGTTGCTTTCAGTTTTACATCCCATATATGAGTGAAATCATATGATTCTCGAATTTTTCTCTCTGACTAATTTCACTTAACGTGATAATCTCAAGATCCATCCATGCTGTTGCAAATGGCAGTATTTCATCTTTTCTTATGGCTGAGTAATATTCCATTTTATATGTGTACCACATCTTTGTTATTCAATAATTTATCAAAAAAAAAAATCAGTTATTTTAATGACTTGGCCACCGTGAATAATGCTGCAATGAACATAGGGATATATATATATATATATATGATCTTTACAGATATATGTTTTCAGATTATTTGGGGAAGAAACCCAGAATAGGGATTGCTGGGTTGTATGGTAATTCTATTCTTGCTTTTCATGATGAACCTCTATACTGTTTTCCATAGTGGTGGTACCAATTTACATTCCCACCAGCAGTGTATGAGGGTTTTTTCCTCCACAACCTTTCTAACACATGTTATTACATGTCTTGTTGATAATAACCATTCTAACAGGTGTGGGGGTTGTATCTCCTTGTGGTTTTGATTTCCATTTCCCTAATAATTAGTGAAGTTGAGCATTTTTTTTCATTAAAGTTTATTGGGGTGACACATTTTAGTAAAGTTACATAGGTTTCAGGTGTACAATTCTGTAGTACATCATCTATATACCACATTGTATGTTCATATATCTGTTGGCTAACTGTATGTCTTTTTTTATCAGTTTCAGCGTACAAAACAACGTAACAGTTAGACAATTACACCCCTCAAAAAGTGATAAATGTCTAAGTTTTGCTTTGTCTTGTGCACCTGAAACTAATTAAAAATAAATAAATAAATAAATAAATAAATAAAAATAAAATAAAAAAAAAAATAAAAAAAAGTGATAACACCCTGCCCCCAATCTACTACCCCTCTAATATTGTATACAGCTGTTATAATTCCATTGACTCTATTCCCTATGCTGTACTCCACATCCTGTTTGTGTGTGTGTGTGTGTGTGTGTGTGTGTGTGTGTGTGTATTTAATTATAGTTGAGATTTCAAATAATGCAGCTTCAGCTTCAGGAGTACAGAGCAGTGGTAAGACATCTACACAGCCCATGAAATGGTCTCCCTAATCAAACATTTTCCCATCTGAACCGCTACAAAATCTTTATATTATTGATTATATTCCCCAAACTGTATTTCATATCCCCATGGTTATATTGTGATTACTAATTTGTACTTTCTAATCTTTTTACCTTATCCTGCATCCCCACCCTCCTCCCACCTACCAACCCTCAGTTTATTTTTGTCTATATCTCTGAGCCTATTTCTGTTTTGTTTGTCGACTATTCTGTTTTTCATATTCCACATATATTAATAAATGAGATCATATGATATTTGTTCTTTCTCTATCTGACTTATTTCACTTAGCATAATATTCTCTAGGTCCATCCATGTCATTGCAAATGGTAATATTTCATTCTTATTTATGACCAAGTAATTCTCCATTGTATAAATATACCAGTTTTTTTATCCAATCAACTATTGATGGACATTTTGGTTGTATCCATATCTTAGCTATTGTGAATATTGCTGCAATAAAAATAGGGGTGCATATATTTTTTTTCGAATCTGTGTTTTGGATTTCTTTGGATAGATACACAGGAGTGGAATTGCTGGGTCATAAGGTAGTTCCATTTTCAATTTTTTGAGGTACCTCCTCAGTTTTCCATACTGGCTGCACCAATCTGCAATTCCACCAACAGTCCATGAGGTTTCCCTTTTCTCCATATCCTCACCAGCACTTTTTGTTTGTTGATTTATTGATAATAACCATTCTAACAGGGGTGAGGTGGTATCTCATTGTGTTTTTTACTTGCATTTCTCTAACGATTAGTGACATTGAGCATTTTTTCATATGTCTGTTGGCCATCTGTATGTCCTCTTTAGGGACTATGTCTCTTCATGTCCTCACCCATTTTTTTAATTGGGTTGTTCACTTTTTTGGTTTTGAGTTGTATGAGTTTTTGTTTTGTTTTTAATAAATTTTGGATATTAACCCCTTTTCAGATGTATCATTGGCAAATATCTTCTCCCATTCAGTAGGATACCTTTTTGTTTTATTGATGGTTTCCTTTTATGTGTAAAAAACGTTTTAGTTCGATGTAATCCCACATGTTTATTTTTTCTTTTGGTGTTCTCACCGCATTTTCGAGGGCGGGGACAGAAACTGTACTGACTCAATTATAGGTCTTCTTGGGATAAGTGTCTGTTCAGGTCATCTTTCTTTCTTTCTTTCTTTCTTTCTTTCTTTCTTTCTTTCTTTCTTTCTTTCTTTCTTTCTTTCTTTCTTTCTTTCTTTTTGTTCAGTTGTATGTGTTCTTTATATATTTTTAGATATTAGCCCCTTATAGGAAGTGTTGTTTGCAAATATCTTCCTCCATTTGGTTGGTTTCTCTTTGTTTTGTTGATGGTTTCTTTTATTCTGCAGAGGCTTCTCAGTTTGACATAGTCCCATTCATTTATTTTTTGCTTTTACTTCCCTTGCATTTGAAGTCAAATTCATAGAGTCCTCTCTAAATGCAAGATCCACAAGTTTAGTATGTATGCTTTCTTGCATATAATACATTGTGTCAAGACTTATATTTAGGTCTGTGATCCATTTTGACTTAATTTAGTATATGGCAACAGGTGGCAGTCTAGTTTCATATTTCTTATTTTATTTATTTGCATATGGCTTTCCAATTTTGCCAGGATCACTTATTGAAGAGGCTTTCTTTCCTCCATTGTATGTTTTTGGCACATTTGTTGAAAATTATCTGTCCATATATATGGGTTCATTTCTGGGTTCTCAATTCTATTCCATTGCTATGTCTTTCTGCTTTTCTGCCTATATAATGCTGTTTTGATTACTGTCACTTTGTATTAGAAATCGATGTCAATGAGTGTGACACCTCTGGGCTTGTCTTTTGTTGTTGTTAGGATTCTTGTGGCTATTCAGGCTTTTTTGTGTGATTCCATACATATATGATGATTTTTTGTTTTATTTGTTTAAAAAATCCCATTGGGATATTGATGATTGAATTAAATCTGTATATTTCTTTGGGTAATATGGTCATTTTAAGTATGTTGATTCTTCCAATCCATGAACATGGAATATCTTTCCATTTCTTTGTGTCTTCTTCATTTTTTTTAAATAACTTTTTCTATTTTTCAGTGTATAGGTCATTCACATTCTTTATTAAGTTTAATTCTGGCATTTTTGGCATTCACATTCTTTATTAAGTTTAATTCTAGGCATTTAATTCTCTCTTTTTCTTGTAATTGCAAAAGGATTTTTTTTAATCTTCTTCTTCTGAAATTTCATTGTTAGTATACAGGAAACAATGGATTTCTGTACATTGACTTTGTATCCTGGAACTTTATTGTATTCTTTTTCTAATATTTTTTAGGAGTTTTCAGCATTTTCTATATAAAGAATCATGTCATCTGCAAAAAGTGCCAATTTGACTTTTTGTTTGCAAAGTTGGATGCCTTTTATTTCTTTCTATTGCCTAATTGCTCTGTCTAGAACTTCCAATACTATGTTGAAGAACAGTAGTTAAAGGGGGTATCCTTGTTTTATGCCTCGTCATAGTGAGAATGTTTTCAGGTTTTCACCATTTAGTTTGACATTATTTGAGGGACTGTAATATATCACCTTTATTATATTAAAGTATTTTCCTTATATATCCATTTTATTACATGTTTTAATCATAAATAGATGTTATATCTTGTCAAATGCTTTTTCTATATCTATTAATGTGATCAAACAATTTTTATTTTTTCTTTGTGGTGTATCACATTGGTTGAGTTGCATATGTCATAACACACTTGTGCCCCTGGAATGAACCCTACTTGGTCATGATGCATCATCTTTTTCATGTATTCTTGTATTCAATTTGATACTATTTTGTTTAGGATTTTGCATCTGTATTCATCAGAGATATTGATCTGCAGTTTTCTTTTTTGTGTTATCCTTACAAGGTTTTTGTATCAGGGTAATCTGGGCTTCATAAAATGACTTAGGAAGTATTGCCTCTTCAGTTTTTTGGAAGAGTTTGAGAAGGACAGTATTAATTCATCTTTGCATGTTTGGTAAAATTCACTAGTGAAGCCATCTGGTCCTAGACTTTTGCTTTTGGGGAGGTTTTGGATGATTGTTTCAATTGTTGTACTATTGATCAGTCTATTTAGATTTCCAATATTTTGTGAATTAGTCTAGGAAGGGTACATATTTTTAAGAATTTTTCCATTTCATCTAGGTTATTGAATTTTGTGACATACTGTCTTTCATAGTGTTCTTGCATGATCCTTTGTACTTCTGTGGTATCCATTGTAACTTCTTCTCTTTCATCTCTAATTTTGTTTGAGTCTTTTCTCTTTTTTTTCTAGCAAAGTGTTTGTCAATTTTAATAATCTTCAAATAAAAAGCTCTTAATTGCATTGATTTTTCTATAGTCTTTCTGTTCTTCATTTCATTAAATCTGTTCATTTTTTACAATTATTTCCTTCCTTCTGCAGCCTTTGAATTTCCTTTGTTTTTCTATTTCTAGTTCTTTAAGATGTGATGTAAGTTGTTTTCTTTTTTCTTTTTCTTTGTGTGTGTGTGTGTGTGTGTGTGTGTGCGTGTGCATGCACGTTTTTCTTGTTTCTTGAGATAGGCCTGTAATAATATAATTTTTCCTCTCTTTACTATCTTTACAGTATCCTAATTATTTTGATATGTTGCATTTTCATTGTTATTTTTTATGTATCTTTTTATCTCTCCTTTTATTTCTTCTTTGTTCTAGTCATTCCTTAGTAGCATGATATTCACTCTCCATATACTTGTGGCTTTTCCTGCTTTCTTTTTGCAGTTGAGCTCCAATTTCATAGCATTTTAGTCAAAGAATATGTTTGGTATGATTTCAATCTTTTTAAATTTGTTGAGGCTGGTTTTTGTGTCCCCCCAAAATTAGTATATCCTTCTTGAGAATGCTCCATGTGTACTAGAAAAGAATGTATATTGTCATATCCTGGGATGAAAGACTTAACGTCTATTATGTCCATTTGGTCTAATGTGTCATTTTAGGCTGGCATTTCCTTATTTATTTTATTTTTGGATGATCTACCCATAGATGTCAATAGGGTCTTTAGGTTCCCTAGTATAATTGTGTTTTTTGTCAGTTTCTCCCTTTATTTCTATTAGTAGTTGTTTTCTATATTTTGGTGCTCCGTGATTGGGAGCATATATACTGATATGTGTAATATATTCTGGTTGTATTTTCCACTTTATTATTATGAAATGTCCATCTTTGACTCTTATTACCTTTTTAATCCTGAAGTCTGTTTCATCAGATATAAGTATGGCTACAACCACATTTATCTTGATGTCATTTGCTTGGAGTATCATTATCCACCCTTTCACTTTGAGTCTACATTTGTCCTTGCACCTGACATGTATCTCTTGAAGGCAGCATGTGGTTCAGTTTTGTTTTTTTGATTCATTGTGCTACTCTGTGTCTTTTTATTGGAGAGTTCAGTCTATTTACATTTAGGGTGATTATTGATATATGAGGATTTCCTATACTCATTTTATTTTCTATTTTCTGGGAGCTCAATGTCACAATTGTTTATTTGCCTTTGTGTTTCTGTCAGTTATTTTAGTTTTGTGGTATTCTATAATTTTTCCCTCTTTTTTATGTTATGTTTTTCAGTTCTAGGTTTATTTTTTATTGTTTTATTTTGCAGTGGTTATCATAATGTTTATGTAAAATACATTTTTATATATAAAGAAGTCATTTTTATTCAGCATGCATTTTATATCCATTCCCCTTTGGAAATTCAGATTTTTAACGCCTCCACTTTCATGTTTTTATTGTCAAAAATTACTTCTATTTATGCTGTGAATTCATTTCCAAGTTGCAGTAGCTTTTGTCTTCTTACGTCTTTCTCTTTAATGTTTTTCCTCCTTTTGATGTTATATTACATTTAATTGTATAGTACCCAATTCTAAAGAAGGGCTGCAATTTTCTGCTTCTGTCTGTTAGTCATCTTACTCATAGTTCTGTATCCTTTTGTCTTTTTGTTTTGGGTAGAATAACCCCCTTCCATATTTCCTGTAACATTCGACTTTTAGTATAAAATTCCATCAACTTCTGTATTTGTGCAAAATGTTTATTTCTTCTTCATATCTAAATAATAACTTTGCTGTATGAGATCTGACAATTATGTTTATGAGCTCATACACAAACTAGAAAAAGTACTACATAGCTCATTGTGGAATATCACTATGGTCAACTTAGAAGTACTCCCCTTGGGAAGCTATGCACCAATGCCAGCACCTAGTCCACCCTTCAAAGCAATTTTGGAACTCTTTTTCTGGAATGGCCATCAGAGATGTCATCGTTATTACACTTGATGTCCTGAAGTTTATCAAAATGTCTTCCTTTCAATATTTCCTTTATCTTCAGGTAAAGAAAGAAGTCACTGGAGGCCAGATCAAGTGAGTAGGGAGAATGTTCCAATACAGTTATTTGTTTACTGGCTAAAAACTCTCTCACATACAGTGTCATGTGAGTTAGTGCATTATCGTGATGCAAGAGCCATGAATTATTGATGAAAAGTTCAGGTCATTTTTGTTTAACTTTTTCATGCAGCCTTTTCAGCACTTCCAAATAGTAAACTTGGTTAACTGTTTGTCCAGTTGGTGCAAATTCATAATGAATAATCCCTCTGATATATATAAAAAAAAAGGTTAACGACATCGTTGCAACAAGTCCATGAACTTAATTGCCAGAACTTGTGTGCTGGTCACTCAGGAAGGAATGGTTAAGGCCACAGAGAAGGCATGTTCAGGCTAAATCCTCCTTTCTTCTGGGAACCACAGTGAGCTCTGAGCTGTGTTCTGTGGCAGTGATCTCCAGGCTTTCTCCATGGCCTCCATCTTTCTTCTTCTTCCTTCCCTCCTGCCCTGCCCACCCTGATTATCCCACGTTCAGATGATTCTATGTACAAATATCTCAAACGTGTTTGTGTGTTGCACAGGGAATTCTTTGTCGAATTATAGCTGTTCAACTTGGCAAAAAAGGCAAAGGGATGAAGACATATAAAATGGTAATTACAAAATAGTCATGGGAATATAAACTGCAGTATAGGAAATATAATCAATGTATCGTAAAATCCATGTCAGGTATGCACTAAATGTATTGTGGGGATCACTTCATAATCTATTTAAATGTTCAACTACTACACTGTGTACCTGAAACTACCATAAAATAATATCGAACATCAATTATTTTTTTTATGAGTATATCCACTTTATTTTTCTTTTTTTTTTAATTTTATTTTATTAAATTTATTGGGGTGACAATTGTTAGTAAAATTACATAGATTTCAGGTGTACAATTCTGTATTACATCATCTATAAATCCCATTGTGTGTTCATCACCCAGAGTCAGTTCTCCTTCCATCACCATATATTCGATCCCCCTTAACCTCATCTCCCACCCCCCACCCTAATGAACGTCAATTATAATTGAAAAAAAAAAAAAAAAAGTAACAGGGATGTAAAGTACAGCAAAGGGAATATCGTCCATAATATTGTAATAACTCTGTACGGTGTCATATGGGTAATATAGTTATTAGGGTTATTATTTTGTGAAGTATATAAATTTCTAATCATTATGTCTTTCTGGACACCTAAAACTCATATTGTATGTCAAGGCAGTTGAAAAATAAATGTCTAAAATTAATTAAAAAGAATAAAGTTGGAGTTATCACAATACCTGTTATCAAAGTATTCTACAAGTTAATAGTAATAAAAATAGCATGGTACTGGCAGGAAAACAGACACTTCTATTAATGAAACACAGTAGAAAACCCAGAAATGAACCCATGCTTATATGGTCAATAAATCTATGACAAATGAAGCAAAAATATACAATGGGGGAAGGACAGTATATTCAATAAATAGAGTTGGAAAAATTGGTCAGACCCATGCAAAGAAAATAAAACTAGACCACCTTCTTCCACCATATACAAGAATAAATACAAAATGGATTAAATAGTTAAATGTAAGTTACAAACAAAAAAAAAAACCACTCATATAAGAAAACACACGGAGTAAACTATCTGACATTGTTCTAAGTAATTTTTTTTTTAATGTATACTATCTTGGGCAAATGAAACAAAGAAAAAAATAAGCAAGTGGGAGTACATCAAACTAAAAAGTTTTTGTACAGAAAACTAAATCATTAACAAAACGATGACAAACTACTGAATGGGAGAAGATATTTGCAAATAATACATCCAATAAGGGATTAATATCCAAAATATGTAAAGACCTGGCACATCTTAACACTGAAAAAAAAAACCAATCCAATTAAAAACTGGGCAGAAGACTTGAATGGACATTTCTCCAAAGAGAACGTATAGATGGCCAATAGATATGTGAAAACATGCTCAATGTCACTAATCATCAGAGAAATGCAAATTAAAACCACAATGAGTTACCACTTCAAACTGTCAGAATGACTATCATGAATAAATTGACAAAAAACTAGAGTTGGTGAGGAAGAGATAACAGGGAAGCTTCATGCACTTTAGGTGGGATTCCAAATTGGTGCAGCCATCATGGAAAATGGTTTGGAGGTTCTTCAAAAGATTAAAAATAGAAATACCAAATTACTCAGCAATTCCACTTCTGGATAGTTACCTGAAAAAATTCAAAACACAAATTCAAAAACATATGCACTCCTATGTTCACTACAGCACTACTATTTTTTTTTTTTAATTAAAGTTTATTGGGGTGACAATTGTTAGGAAAGTTACATAGGTTTCAGGTGTACAATTCTGTATTACATCATCTATAAATCCCATTGTGTGTTCATCACCCAGAGTCAGTTCTCCTTCCATCACCATATATTCGATCCCCCTTACCCTCATCTCCCACCCCCACCCCCCACCCCCCTTACCCTCTGGCAACCACCAAACCATTGTCTGTGTCTATGAGTTTCTGTTTCTCATTTGTTTGTCTTGTTCTTTTGTTGTTTTGGTTTATATACCACATATCAGTGAAATCACATGGTTCTCTGCTTTTTCTGTCTGACTTATTTTGCTCAGCATTACACTCTCAAGATCCATCCATGTTGTCACAAATGTTCCTATATCATCTTTTCTTACCGCCGAATAGTATTCCATTGTGTATATATACCACAACTTCTTCATCCATTCATCTATCGAAGGACAGCTTTGTTTACAGTGTCCAAGACATGGAGTGTCAATTTCTATCCTTCCACTTTGAGTATATATTTGTCCTCATAGCTGACGTGTGTCTCTTGGAGGTAGCTTGTGGTTGGGTTTAGTTTTTTGATCCAGTCTGCTACTCTGTGCCTTTTTATTGGTGAGTTCAGTCCATTTACATTTGGGGTCATTATTGATATATGAGAATTTCCTATCATTCTATTTCTGTTTTTCTGGTAGGAGAGTGTATGCATTGTTTCTTTGCCATTTCATTGCTCTTTGTCATTTCTGTGTGATGATATTCTATGATTTTTCCCCTGTTTCTTCTTTTTTTGTTTTGTATTTCAATTCTGGATTTTTTTTTTTTGAGTGGTTACCATTAAGTGTATGCAAAGAAAAGTTTCATATTTAGAGTATTCTATTTTCTTTAGCATGCTTATATTCCCCATTCCTTTGTGTCGGTTCAGACCTTTAATCTCTCCCCTTTTATGTTTGTTGTTTTATTGTTTTGTTTTTTCTTTTGTTTGTTTGTTTTTTCTGTTTGTTTGTTTTGTCACAAGTTATCCCTATTTATGCTGTGATTTGATTTCTGCATTCCAGGAGCAAGTTGTCTTTTTCCTCTCTCTTTTCTTTTCAGAGTTTGTTTTCCCCATTTTTTTTACCCTATATGTTATGTTTAAGGATATATTGTGTTATTTGGTGAAGGGGTTGCCATTTCCTGCTTCTGTCTGTCTGTTCATTATACTAGTCATGGTTTTGTGTTCTTTTGCTTTTTCCTCTCAGGTCGAATAGCTTTCTTCAGTATTTCTTGTAGAGCATGTTGTATGTTAGAAAATTCCATAAGTTTCTGTATGTCTGAAAAGGTCTTTATTTCTCCTTCATATCTAAAGGATATCTTTGCTAGATATGTTATACTTGGCTCATAATGTTTCTCTATCAACAGTTTAAATATTTCCTTCCACTTCCTCCTGGCTTGTAGAGTTTCTGCTGAGAAATCTGATAATCAAATGGGCTTTCCTTTGTAGGTTACCGTCTTCTTTTCCCTGGTTGCCTTGAGGATTCTTTTTTTGTCATTAATTTTTGACAGCTTCAGTACAATATCATTTGGAGAAGGCCTGTTGGGATTGAGGTAATCAGGTGTTGTATTTGCTTCTTGGATTTGAGGATCCAGTTGTTTCCATAAGTTTGGGAAGTTGTCTTCGACTATTTGTTTGAATACTCTCTGTTCCCTTCTCCCTTTCTCCTCCTTCTGTTATGACCATTATTCTTATATTGCACTTTCTGATGGAGTCATAAAGTTCTTGTAGAGTTCTTTCATTTATTTTAACTCTCAAGTCTCTCTCTTCTTCCACCTGTGTCATTTCCAGATTTCTGTGTTCAATGTCACTGATTCTCTCCTCCATCTGGTCAGCTTTACTACCTAAGGTGGCTATTTCATTCTTCATTTCTTTTATTGCGTTCTTAATCTCAGAAATTCCTTTTTTATCTCAATGTCTTTGGTAAAATGGTTATTTTATTCTTTGATTGTGTTTCTGAGTTCCTTAAACTGCCTGTCTGTGTTTTCTCGCATTTCGTTGAATTTTTTCAGAACTGCAATCTTGAATTTTCTGTTATTTAATCACTTGTTTCCATGTCTTTAAGTTATTTTCCTGGAGACTTTTCCTTTTCTTCCTGAGCTGCCTTTTTACCTTGGTTATTCATGGTAATTATTGAATTATTATTTCTCTTCCTAGGTATCTACAGGCATGGGTTCTGTAATAGGTTTATAGGAAGAGGTCTTTCTTTTGTTTTATTGTAAGTGTTGGTAGAACGTTTCATTTGTCTCCACTTCAGTCTTTTTTTCTTTCTCTTGCTCTAGCGTTATGTTTTCTCTGTACTGCTCTGGCATCTCACACAACTGGGGGGAGAATTTCCTGGAAGTTGGGCTTGTCCTCTGCAAACAGGTCTCCTGGGTCTCAGGGCACCATCTCCATGGGGAAATTTGGAGAGATTCTGAAGTTCCAAAGCTCTTCTACCACCAGTTTCAGACACTGTGTGTTTCAGCTACTCTGTGTACCCCTTTCAGGATCCACCCAGGTAGGTGGGGGCACGGGCAGGGGGATTTGTGAGATGTCATCTCTCTAAGCAATGGCAGCAACCACCAGCACACCCAGTCCTGCACTTAAGGCTTCCTCCCCTTCACAGGAACTAGTTGGGCCATGAGTCATTGGCTTCGATCTGCAGTTCTCAGAACCACAAATATTCTGTTATTTTAATCTGACACTGCTACAGTTCTGCTTCTAGAACTAGGAAGGTGGGGATGGGACAAGCTCTGGGAGGGTGGGGAGGGGTCGGCTAGGATCTATGCCTATGCCTTCAATCCTCTTCTTGGCAGTGAAGGCTTAAACCATCATTTTCACCCTTCTTCCCTTGGTCTTTGCTCTGACATCTTTGCTGTGAGTGTTGGGTTCAGCTGTGTCATATGCTGATCCCTGACATGGAACTTTGGGCCATAAGGGGAGTGCTAGCAGTTCGATTTCTTCCCTCTCCCATGACTGCTATACCTCCAGAATGCAGGGAGGTGGAGCTCCGAGCTTGGTCTGAGTCCATCCTGTGGCTCATGCTTGGCCTGCATCTCTGCACTTCCCCCTTCCCTCTTTCCCTGCTTGCCCTTTTTGCCCAACTTTAGATGATTTCAGTTGTCTGTCTTTTAGTCTTGCCTATCTGCTACGCTGGGATTCCTTTGTGGAATTATAGATGTTTCAATTTGTTGTTAATTCCAGGAGAGATTTCAAAAGATTCAATTCATGCCACCATTTCTATGATGTAATCGAAGAGGTGTTTTTTTTTTTCTTTTTTCTTTCAATGAAATATTTTTGGTGACAATGGATAGTAAAATTATATAGGTTTCAAGAGTACAATTCTGTAATACATCATTTATATATCACATGTGTGTTCACCACCCAGAGTCAGTTCTCTTTCCATAACCATATATTTCAACCCCTTTACCCTCTTCTACTATCCCTCCTCCCCCCCCCTACCCTCTGGTAACCCCTGAACTATTGTCTGTGTCTATGAGTTTTTGTTTCTTTATTTTGTGTCTTGTTCCTTTGTTGCTTTCAGTTTTATATCCCCTATATCAGGGAAGCCATATGCTTCTAGACTTTTTCTTTCTGATTCATTTTGCTTAGCATAATAATCTCAAAATCCATTCATGTGTCGCAAATGGCACTATTTTATCCTTTATTATGGCAGAGTAGTATTCCATTGTGTATATATACCACATCTTCTTTATCCAATCATTTGTCAAAGGATATTTTTGTTGTTTCCATGTGGCCACCAAGAATAAAGCTGCAATGATCATCGGGTTACATATGTCTTTATAGATAAATATTTTCAGATTTTTTTGGTAATATACACCAGAGAGGGATGGATGGGTCATATGGTAATTATATTCTTAATTTTTTGAGGAATTTACACACTGCCTTCCATAGTGGCTGCACCATTCTACATTCCCACCAACAGTGTATGAGGGTTCCTTTTTCTCCACAGCCTCTTTAACACTTGTTATTATTTGTCTTGTTGATGATAGCTAACCTAACCAGTGTGAGGTGATATCTCATTGTGGGTTTTATTTCCATTTATCTGATGATTAGTGATGTTGAGCATCTATTCATATGTCTGTTGGCCATCTGTATGTCCTTTTTGGAGAAGAGTTTAATATGGATTGGCATTAAGTCTTTAATGGTAGGTACAATTCACCAGTGAAACTATCTGGTAATGGATTTTGTTTGTTGGGAGAGTATTTTTTCTTTTTTGTTTTTGTTGTTTCAGGTGTACAAATCAATGCAATATTTAGACATTTCACCCCCTCAAAGTGATATCCTCCCTCCCCCAATTTATTGCCCCTGTTACATCATATATATCTATTATAACTCCATAGACTCTATTCCCTATGCTATACTCCATATCCGGTGACTATATATTAAAATATAGTTGACATACAATGTTATTCAACTTCCTCTTCAGGTGTACAGTGCAGTGGTCAAGCATCTACACTATCCATGAAGTGGTCTCTCTAATAAGACAGGTGACCATCTGACACCCTACAAAATCTTTACATTATTGATTATATTCCCCAAACTGCCTTTCATATCCCTGTGGCAATATTGTAGTTACCATTTTATGCTGTCTAATCCCTTCCCCACCTACCTCATCCCCACTCTTTCCATTCTAGCAACCATCAGTTTTTCCTCTATATTTCTGAGACTATTTCCGTTTGCTTTGCTCATTCATTCAGATTCTTAGATTCCACATATAAGTGAGATAATATGGTATTTGTCTTTCTCTATCTGACTTATTTCGCTTAGAATAATATTATCTAGGTCCATCCATATCGTTGCAAATGGTAAGATTTCATAGTTCTCTATGGCCAAGTAATACCCCATTGTATAAATGTACCAGAGTTTCTTAATCTAGTCATCTACCAATAGGCATTTCTGTTGTTTCCAAGTTTTAGCTATTGTCAATAGGGCTGCAATAAACATAGGGGTGCACATATTTTTTCAAATTAGTGCCTTGGATGTCTCTGGATAGATATCTAAGTGTGGAATTGCTGGGTCATAAGGTAGTTCCGTTTCTAGTTTTTTGAGATATCTCCATGTTTTCCATAGTGGTTGCACCAATCTGCAATCCCACCAACAGTGCACCAGGGTTCCCTTTTCTCCACAGCCTGTCTAGAACTTGTTGTTTGTTGATTTATTGATGATAGCTATTCTGACCAGAGTGAGCTGGTATCTCTTTGTGGTATCTCATTGTGGTTTTTATTTGCATTTCTCTAATGATTAGTGAGGTTGAGCATTTTTTTCACATGACTCTTGGCCATTTGAATGTTCTCTTTAGAGAAACATCTCTTCATATCCTCTGCCCATTTTTTAATTGGGTTGCTTGATTTTTTGGTGTTCAGATGAATGATTGTTTTATACATTTTGGATATTAACGTGTTATCAGATGTATCATCGACCAATATCATCTCCCATTCAGTATGCTGCTTTTTGGTTTTATTGATGGTTTCCTTTGCTGTGAAAAATATTTTAAGTTTGATGCAATCTCATATGTTTATTTTTCTTTTACTTCCTTGCCTGAGCTGATATATCAGTAAAAATATTACTCAGAGTAATGTCTGCAAATTTACTCCCTATATGATCTTCTAGGAGTTTAATGGTTTAGGACCTTACATGTAAGTCTTTAATACATTTTGAATTTTTCTTGTAATTGGAGTAAGGAGGTGGTCCAATTTCTTTCTTTCTTTCTTTCTTTCTTTCTTTCTTTCTTTCTTTCTTTCTTTCTTTCTTTCTTTCTTTCTTTCTTTCTTTCTTTTTTTTTTTTTTTTCATCTGTCAGTCCACTTTTCCCAGCACCATTTATTGAATAGACTTTCTTTACCCCGATGAAATTCTTGCTTCCATTGTCATAGATTAAGTGACCATGTATGGAAGGATTTATTTCTGGCCTCTCTATTCTGTTCCATTGATCTATGTGTCTGTTTTTATGTCAGTACAATACTGTTTTGATTATTATAGCATTGTAGTCTGATTTGTTGTCAGGTGGTGTGATACCAATCACTTTGTTCTTATTTCTCAAGATTGCAGTGACTATCTGGTGTCTTATATGGTTCCATGAAAATTTTAGGATTATATATTCTATTTCTGAGAAAAATGTCATAGGTAGTTTGATAGGAATTGCACTTAGTCTGTACATTGTCTTAGGTAGGACTGACATTTTGATTATATCAATTCTTCCAATCGTTGAAAATGGTATGTGTTTCCATTTATTGCTATCTTCTTTGATTTCTCTCTTCAATGTCTTGTAATTTTCTGAGTACAGGTCTTTTACTTCTTTGGTTAAATTTATTCCTGGGTATTTTACTGTTTTTGAAGCAATTGTAAATGGGATTGATTTCTTTTTCTTTTCCACTTTTTTAAATTAGTTTCAGGTGCACAAGGCAAAGTAATACTTAGACGTTTATCATTTATATCCCTCACACTGTGTCAATCCCCCTCCCCCATCCACTATCGCTCTGACATCGCACAAAGCCATTTATATATATATATATATATATATATATATATATATATATATATATATATATATATACTTGTAGTAGACATTCATTATTGTTCAGCTTCAGCTTCAGGTGTACAGTGCAGTGATCAGGCATCTACATCATCCCTGAGGTGGTCTCCCTAATGAGACAAGTGTCCATCGGATACGCTACAAAATCTTTACAACATTATTGATTACATTCCACAGATTAATTTTCATAAATCCTTGGCAATCTTGTGGTTACTGACTGCTTTCTACTCCCCTCACCTTCCCCCTTATTCCCACCCACCCATCTAGCAATCCGCAGCTTTTCCTCTATGTCTCCGAAACTGTTTCTCATTAGTTCATTCACTTATTCTTTAGATTCCACATATAAGTGAGATCATATGTTAATTGTCTTTCTCTGTCTGACTTATTTCACTTAACAAAATGTTCTCTAGGTCAATCCATGTTGTGGAAAATGGTAAGATTTCTATCTTCTT
Organism: Rhinolophus sinicus; assembly: GCF_036562045.2. Classification (NCBI taxonomy): domain Eukaryota; kingdom Metazoa; phylum Chordata; class Mammalia; order Chiroptera; family Rhinolophidae; genus Rhinolophus; species Rhinolophus sinicus. Next base: position 89,226,977 of record NC_133768.1, read on the forward strand.
TATGGCTGCGTAATATTCCATCGTGTAAATGTACCACAGTTTCTTAGTCCAGTTGTCTACAATGGGTATTTTGGTCGTTTCCATGTCTTGGCTATTGTGTATAGTGCTGCAATAAGCATAGGAGTGCAAAAATTTTTTTGAGTTAGAGTTTTGGATGTCTCCAGAAGTATATCTAGGAGTGGAATTGCTGGATCATAAGGTAGTTCCATTCTCAGATTTTTGAGATATCTCCATACTGTTTTCCATAGTGGCTGCACCAATCTACAATCCCACCAACAGTGCACAAGGGTTCCCTTTTCTCCACATCCTCGCCAGCACTTGTTGTTTGTTGATTTATTGAGGGTAGCCATTTTGACTGGGTGAGGTAGTTGTTATTTGCATTTCTCTGATGGTTAGTGAGGTTGAGCATTTTTTCATATGTCTGTTTGCCTTCTGTATGTCCTTTTTAGAAAAATGTCTCTTCATGTGCTCTGCCCATTTTTTAATTGGGTTGTTTGTTTTTTTGGAATTGAGTTGAGTGAGTTTTTTCTAAATTTGTGATATTAGCCCCTTATCAGATATATCATTGGCAAATATCTTTTCCCACTCAGTAGGGTCCCTTTTTGTTTTACTGATGGCATCCTTTGCTTTTTTTTCTTTTTTTTTTTTTTTCTTTTTTTAAATTAAAGTTTATTGGGGTGACAATTGCTAATAAAGTTACATAGATTTCGGGTGTACAATTCTGTATTAAATCATCTACCATCCCATTGTGTGTTCACCATCGAGAGTCAGTTTTCCTTCCATCACCGTATATTTTTTTTTTCATTAAATTTATTGAGGTGACAATTGTTAGTAAAATTACATAGATTTCAGGTGTACAATTCTGTATTACATCATCTATAAATCCCGTTGTGTGTTCATCACCCAGAGTCAGTTCTCCTTCCATCACCATATATTCGATCCCCCTTACCCTCATCTCCCACCCCCCACCCCCCACCCTCCTTACCCTCTGGCAACCACCAAACCATTGTCTGTGTCTATGAGTTTCTGTTTCTCATTTGTTTGTCTTGTTCTTTTGTTGTTTTGGTTTATATACCACATATCAGTGAAATCACATGGTTCTCTGCTTTTTCTGTCTGACTTATTTCACTCAGCATTACACTCTCAAGATCCATCCATGTTGTCACAAATGTTCCTATATCATCTTTTCTTACTGCCGAATAGTATTCCATTGTGTATATATACCACAACTTCTTCATCCATTCATCTATCGAAGGACATTTTGGCATCCTTTGCTTTTAAAAAACTTTTTAGTTTGATGTAATCCCACATGTTTATTTTTTCTCTTACTTCCCTCGCGCTGGGGGATATATCAGTAAAAATCTTACTCCGGGTAATGTCTGTGAAGTCTCTTCCTATATTTTCTTCTAGGAATTTTATGGTTTCAGATCTTACATTTAAGGTTTTAAGCCATTTTGAATTTAGTTTTGTATATGGTATAAGGAGGTGGTCCAGCTTAATTTTTTTGCATATGTCTGTCCAGGTCTCCCAGCACCATTTATTGAATAGACTGTCTTTACCCTACTGTACATTCTTGCTTCCATTGTCGTAGATTAAATGGCCATATAGACATGGACTTATTTCTGGGCTATCTATTTTGTTCCATTGATCTATGTGCCTGTTTTTATGCCAGTATCATGCTCTTTTGATTACTGTAGCCTTGTAGTATAATTTGATGTCAGGTATCGTTATACCTCCCACTTTGTTTTTTTTTGTTTTTGTTTTTTTTTAAATTTTTATTTATTTATTTATTTTTTTAATTAGTTTCAGGTGCACAAGACAAAGCAAAACTTAGACGTTTATCATTTATATCCCTCACACTGTGTGAACCCCCCTCCCCCCATCCACTATCCCTCTGTACGTTCCCAAAACCTCTCACCTTCCCCTTATTCCCACCCCCCCGCCCCTCTAGCAACCCTCTGTTTTTCCTCCATGTTTCCAAAACTGTTTCTGATTATTTCTCAAGATTGCTGAGGCTATCCGGGATCATTTATGGTTCCATGTAAATTTTAGGATTATATGTTCTAATTCTGTAAAAAACGTCATTGGTAGTTTGATCTGAATTGCGTTGAATCTGTATATTGCCTTAGGCAGTATGGACATTATAACTATATTAATTCTTCCTACCATAAACATGGAATGTGTTTCCATCTATTTGTATATTCTTTCATTTCTTTCTTCAGTGTCTCATAATTTTCTGAGTACAGATCTTTTACTTCTTTGGTTAAATTTATTCCCAGGTATTTTGTAGTCTTTGAAGCAATTGTAAATGGAATTGATTTTTTTTAATTTCTCCTTCTGATGTTTTATTATTAGTATATACAAATGCAACTGATTTGTGTATATTAATTTTGTGTCCTGCAACTTTACTAAATCCATCTCTCAGCTCTCATAGTTTCTTGGTGGAGTCTTTAGGGTTCTCTATATATAGTATCATGATATCTGCATATAATGACAATTTTACTACCTCCTTACCGATTTGGATGCCTTTTATTTCTTTTTCTTGTCTGATTGCCGTGGCTAGAACTTTCAGCACTATGTTGAATAGAAGTGGAGAAAGTGGGCAAGCTTGTCTTGTTCCTGGTCTTAAGGGGAATGGTTTTAGCTTTTCCTCATTGAGTATGATGTTAGCTGTGGGTTTATCATATATGGCCTTTATTATGTTGAGGTATGATCCCTCTATTCCCACTTTCTTAAGGGTTTTTATCATAAATGCCTGCTGGATTTTATCAAATGCTTTTTCTGCATCTATTGATATAATCATGTGATTTTAATTTTTCATTTTGTTAATGTGGTGTATCACATAAATTGATTTGCGGATGTTGAACCACCGTTGCATACCAGGGATGAATCCCACTTGATCATGGTGAATGATCTTTTCAATGTATTGCTGAATTCTGTTTGCTAGTATTTTGTCGAGGATTTTTGCATCTATGTTCATTAGAGATATTGGCCTGTAGTTTTCTTTTTTTTGTGTTATCTTTTCTGATTTTGTGATCAGGGTGATAGTGGCCTCATGAAAAGTGTTTGGGAGGCTTCCCTCTTTCTGGAATTTTTGGAAGAGCTTGAAGAGAATAGGTGATAATTCTTTTTTGAATCTTTTGTAAAATTCACTTGTAAAGCCATCAGGTCCAGGGCTTTTGTTTGTTGGGAGCTTGTTGATTACTGATTCAATTTCCCTTGTGGTAATCAGTCTATTCAGGTTTTCTGTTTCTTGTTGAGTTAGCCTTGGAAGGTTGCATGCATCTAGGAAATTGTCCATTTCTTCCAGATTGTCAAATTTGTTGGCATATAGTTGCTCATAGTAATTTCTTAAATTTTTTTGTATCTCTGCGGTGTCTGTTGTCACTCCTCCTCTTTCATTACTGATTTTATTAATTTGGGTCCTCTCTCTCTCTTTTTTAATGAGTCTGGCTAAAGGTTTGTCAATTTTGTTTATCTTCTCTAAGAACCAACTCTTGGATTCATTGATCTTTTGTATTGTTTTTCTGGTTTCTATTTCATTTATTTCCGCTCTGATCTTTATTATCTCCTTCCTTGTACTCCCTTTGGGCTTATTTTGTTGTTCTTTTTCCAGATCCCTTAAGTGTGAAGATAAACTGTTGATTAGTGATGTTTCTTGTTTCTTTAGGTAGGCCTGCAGTGCTATGAACTTCCCTCTTAGGACTGCTTTTGCATCCCATAGATTTTGGGTCGTTGTATTTTCATTTTCGTTTGTCTCGAGATATCTTTTGATTTCTTCCTTGATCTCCTGCTTGACCCATTCATTATTTAGTAACATATTATTCAGCCTCCATGAATTTGTGTGTCTTCCAGTTTTTTCCTGTAGTTCATTTCTAATTTCATAGCACTGTGGTCAGAGAAGACAATTGGTATGATTTCAATTTTCTTAAATTTATCCAGACTTGCTTTGTGGCCTAACATATGGTCTATCTTGGAGAATGTTCCATGTGCACTTGAGAAGAACGTGTATTCTGCAGCATTGGGGTGGAATGCTCTGAAAATATCGATTAAATCCAAGTGGTCCAATGTGTCATTTAAGGCTGTTGTTTCCGTATTGATTTTCTGTCTGGAAGACCTGTCCCTTGTTGTCAGAGGTGTGTTGAAGTCCCCTATTATGATAGTGTTACTGTTGATCTCTGTCTTTATGTCAGTCAATATCTGTTTTATATATTTAGGTGCTCCTATGTTGGGTGCATAGATGTTTACTAGGGTTATATCGTCTTGTCGAATTGATCCCTTTATTATTATACAGTGCCCATCTTTGTCTTTTAATATTTTCTTCATTTTAAAGTCTATTTTGTCAGAGACAAGTATTGCAACTCCAGCTTTTTTCTCATTTCCATTTGCATGAAATATCTTACTCCAACCCTTCACTTTCAGCCTGTGTGTGTCTTTTGATCTGAGGTGAGTCTCTTGTATACAGCATATACAAGGGTCTTGCTTTCTTATCCACTCAGCCACCCTATGTCTCTTGATTGGAGCATTTAAACCGTTTACATTTAAAGTGATTATTGATAGGTACATAGTTATTGCCATTTTTAAATTTGTAGTTAGATTGTTTTCATCTTTCTTCTATTTACAGAAGTCCTTTTAGTATTTCTTGCAATGCTGGCTTGGTGGTAATGAATTCCTTTAGCTTATTCTTTTCTGGGAAGCTCTTTATCTCTCCGTCAACTTTAAATGATAGCCTTGCTGGATAAAGCAACCTAGGTTGTAGGCCTTTGTTTTCCATCACTTTGAGTATCTCCTGCCACTCCCTCCTGGCCTTCAATGTTTCTGCAGAAAAGTCATTTGATAGTCTTATGGGAGTTCCCTTGTATGTAACCCTCTGTCTTTCTCTTGCTGCTTTTAGGATTCTCTCTTTGTCTTTAATCTTTGCCATTTTAACTATAATGTGTCTTGGAGTGGACCTGTTTGGGTTTATCCTGGTTGGAACTCTCTGCACTTCCTGGGCTTGTATGTTGGTTTCCTTCATCAGGTTAGGGAAATTTTCAGACATTATTACTTCAAATATGTTCTCAATCCCTTGTTTCTTCTCTTCACCTTCTGGTATTCCTATGATGCACATGTTGTTGCGCTTGATGTTATCCCAGAGGTCTCTTAAACCATCTCATTGTTTTCTATTATTTTTTTCTTTCTGTTGTTCTGTTTGGGGGATCTCTGCTAACTTGTCTTCTAAGTCGCTGATTCGATCCTCTGCTTCATCTAACCTGCTGTTAATTCCTTCAAGTGAGTTCTTTATTTCGGTAATTGTGTTCTTTAGTTCTAACTGGTTGTTCGTTATGAATTCTACATCCTTTTTGATGTCCTCTCTAAGCTCCTTAAACATTCTTATCATCAGTATTCTGAACTCTGTCTCTCATAGTTTGGTTACCTCTGCTTCATTTTGTTCCATTTCTGAAGGTTTCTTCTGTTCTTTTATTTGGGATATGTTTCTTTGTTTCCTCATTCTGGCTGACTCTCTGTGTTTGCTTCGATGTATTAGGTAGATGCCCTGGAGTTCTTAGTTCTTGCTGGATTAGTATGTAATAAATGTCCTTTATATTTCACTTGCACTACTTCGTTCTTCTCCCCTGCGTGTGCGCCAAAAGTGACTCTTGTGTTGTGTATATTGTCCTGTTAAAGAAGATCCTTAATTGCTTTTCGCTTGTGAGTAGGTTGGGTTAACTCCTAGGCTGACTAGTTGTGAGACTTGGCTCTGCCCACGCAGAGTATTCTGCTGCATGAGGGTTGACCGCTTAGATGTGGTTTGGCCTCTATGTGCCTGTAAAGAATCCCCTCTGGGTGTGTCACTTGTAGGTCAAACCCGGTAGTACTCTGGCTTGGTCTGGAGTTGGCCGCTGGGTATGTTGAATCTTGTGCCTCTTAAGCTGGGCACTGGTAGGGCAATTACAGAACAAAGCAAATCACCAAGCACAACAACAACAACAAGGAAAAAATCAAATACATTCACATGTAAAAAACAATCGACAACCCCCACTCGACACAGGCAAAGATGTCAAAGATATAAAGACAAATCAAAACAGAACAAAAAACACAGCGCCAGTTGTGGCTTAAGCCCACCAAGTAATCTCCAGGTTGTTCTCTGCTGTAGCACAGAGTCCCCTGCGTATTGTGCAGGTAGAGCCGGTCATCTGGTGCCCAGAGTGACGTTCGGGCTGCAGCTTTAGATGCGTGGGGCTGAGGGGTCTGGGCAGTAGTTTTTACAAAGCCAGTGCAGTTTCTGCTCTTGCCTGCACATATGCACACTGAGAGTAGCACCACCAGCCCTGTGTCCAGTTCTCCTGAGTCTTAGGGCACCTCTTCCCTGTGTGTGTGTGTGGCGGGCGGGAGATTCCTCAGCTGCTGAAAGCTGAGAGCTGAGTCTGCCACTTACTGCTGATCCCTGGGAGTGCCTCCGCAGATGTAATTGCCCCGCCCTAGGCAGGCCAGAAAGGGTGGGGGCTGGGGTTGGAAAGAGGGGTCTTCTCTTTCCCAGCCCAGCTGTGTCACACCCCACCCGCAGGCCAGAAACGGTGGTGGCTGGGGATGCAGGAGTCTCCTGTCTCCTAGGCCAGCGCAAACCACACTCTTCTCAGCCTCTTCCCTGGGCCAGAGCTGCCCGCCAGTCTTCCCAGAGCCCAAACCCCAAGGCTCCTCTGTAATCTGACACTGCTCTTCAGATCAGGAGCCAGTTCAAGTCTCTGGAAGGGTGGGGGTACGATTGGAAGAGCAGGGGGAGGGGCCCAGGTATGGAGTTTGTGTCCTTTGTCCAGGCTAAGGCTTAACTGGGGGTATGAGCTGACATTAATTGCCTCAAATGCTAGATATGCTGCCTCCGCGGGGGGAGAGGTCTGCTGTGGGATGCAGAGTAAAGAGTCCGCCACCTGGCTTTTGTGTTCTCTCTTTTGTCCTGGAAACCCCTGCGTCTCTGCAGCTGGGGATGTGGTTGCCCCGCCCTAGGCCAGCCAGAAAGGGTGGGGGCTGGGGATGGAAGGAGGGGTCTTCTCTTTCCCAGCCCCGCTGTCTTACACTCTTCCCGCAGGCCAGAAAAGGTGGTGGCTGGCTACGGAAGATTCCCCCCTCTCCCAGCCCAGCTCCTAGCCTCCTCCCTGGTCCAGAGCCGCCCGCTTGTCTTCCCGGAGCCTGGCCACCAAGGCTCCTCTGTAATCTGCCACTGCTCCTTAGTGCAGGGGCTAGATCAAGTCTCTAGAAAGGCGGGGGTAGGGTCGGAAGAGCGGAGGGAGGGGCCCAGGTATGGAGTTTGTGTCCTTTTTTCAGCCTAAGGCTTAATTGGAGGTAGCTAAAGTTATTGACTCAAATGCTGGATATGCTGCCCCTGCGGCGGGAGAGGTCCTCTGTGGGATGCAGGGCAAAGCGCCCACTTCCTGGCTTCCACGCTCTCCTCCATCCTGGGATATCCTGCGTATCTGTAGCCGTGGGTGTGGGCTGGATTTTCACAGGCACAGGAGCGGAGCAGATTTCCACAACCCAAGGGTGGGGGCCGAATTTCTACAGCCACAGGTGTGGACCGCGATTCCAACCCGCATCCCCACTGCCGCCGCAGGTGCGGCGTGTCTCCGCTCCACTCCCTTCCTTCTTCCCCTGCTTGCCCAATTTTTCCCCACCTGCAAGTAATCCCTGCGCGAGTCTCTTCGCTGTTCTGTGTGATGAGCAGAGAGTCCTTTGATGGGTTATAAGCTTCCCGTTTCTGATAAGATCGGATGGAGAACTCAAAAAGTGCGCCCCGCTGCCGCCATTCCTCCTTAAACATTCTTATCATCAGTATTCTAAACTCTTTCTCTGATAGATTGGATGTGTCTGTTTCATTTAGTTCCATTTCTAAAGGTTTCTTCTGATCTTTAATTTGGGATATGTTTCTTTGTTTCCTCACTCTGGCTGTCACTCTGTGATTGCTTTGATGTATTAGATCACCTATGTCTCTCATTCTTTGCTGGGTGGTCTTATATAGTATGTGTCCTTCATATTCGGATTGCACAGTCTCCCTATTCTTCTGCCCCATGTGTTCCAGAGGTATCACTGTTGTAGATGATCTTTAATTGCTTTTGTCTTCTCTGAGGGTGGGATTGACCCTCAGGCTAATTAGCTGGGAGAATTAGCTTTGCTCACAGTATATGAGCTGCTGTGAGGAGGTTGAACCCCTCAGATGAGGCCTGGTCCCTGCAGGCTCCTGCGCTTGTGTAAATTTTCCTTTGACAGTACCGCTTGTACGTTCAACCAGGTAGTACTCTGGTTTGGTCTGTCACTGGCCTCTGAGTGTATGGGTTCTGGTGTCTCTTGGGTGGGGCTCCCACTCAGGGCTGTTTCAGCCCTGTCTGTTACCAGGCTGTGGCTACTTGGTAGGTATCTCAAAGCTGTATGCTGTTGGCTGCTGCATGTGCTAGACCTGGAGTCATGTGAGGGCAATCTCTGTGAATTGAGGCTGGCTGCCACCAATATTGGTCCTGTGGCAGTTTTGCAAAAGGCACAGGGCCCCCTAGGCCGATTGCCACCTTACAGTTGCCCATAAGGCTCGACCATTGAAAGAGGCTCTTTAGGAGTGTGTCTCTGGCTATTTGACACAGTGTTGTGGTTGCCCTTGGTGTTGTTGCACTAGCTAGGCAGCATGGCATTCAAGTGAGTTATCAGACATCATTAGTGGTTTTTAAGACATTAATGCAGATCCAGCTCTTATGCCAATATCTGCCCTGTGACCCCTTTGTGCAGTGTCCCAAGGGCACTACACACAGCCTCCACCTCAATCTCATAAATTCCCAAGAGCTGCTTCTGAGTGGCTGTGGTGCAGGATTGGGGTCACTGAACACCATGGAGATGATCCCGGGGCTTTGCAGACCGTCTGCTGTTGTAAAAAATACTTGCCAAAGTTTGTGGGGGTATGTTCAGTCACCCAGGGACACAGAGTGTGCTGGCAATGCAGCTGTAGATGGACAAGATGTGTTACAGGTGGGTAAAGGCTGTGGTGAGTGGTTTCTACAAATTCAGTGTCATCTCAGCTCCTAGACCAGGGCTAGGCCCTTGTCCACTTCATGAAACAGAAACAAAGCAGGGCAAACCAACAACACCAATAACAAATACACTCCCACAAAAACTTGATAAACAACAGTAAGACAGGAGAAACAAAAATATATAAAAGAGACAAAAACAACAGAACAAGATGGAAAAACAGTAACCAAAGCAATAACAACACAAACAAATCCGCGAAACAACAACAAAAATAAAACAGATGAAAGGAAAGGAAGAAAAAGGAACAGAAAATATGAAAGAGAAAGAAAAGAAGAAAAGGATATAAAGAAAAAGGGAAAACAGCAAAAATAGTAAAAAAGGGGGGAAGAAAAAGAGAAGGACTCAAAGAAAAAAAACAACAACAAACAAATAAAATAAAATAAAAAACTGGGAAAGAAAAGAAAAAGTAAAAGAAAAAGGCTCTCCACCCACTTTAATCTGCAGGCCGCATGCTCAGTAATAGAGAAGCTCTGGGCGACTTTGCACCAGTTGTGTTGAGAGGAAGGACCCAGCACCTCATGTGCTGGCCTCCCTCTCAGGCTCACAGTTAGCTGCTCACAATTGGCTGCCATTGGCTCTGGGGGCGTGCTCACCACCAAAAATCCCCACAGGTTGCTGTGGGCTGTCTGCTGCTGCAGAAACCCTCTATGGTCTGTGGAGGCGGGGGCCAGGCAACAGGGGACCAGGGTGCCCCCAGCAATGCAGCTCTATGTGGGTGGGGCAGGCTCCCAGGGCACAATGAGGTGTGGTCAGTAGCCCTCACCAAGTCCAAGCAGTATGTGCTTCTGCACCAGCAAACAGCCCACACAAATGCACGACAAATGCCTTGGCCAGATCGAGCCACCGAGCAGCTCCCAGACCAAAACTCTCAGGAAAACTCTCAGTCTCTGCCTGTCCCAATCAGCAGCCCACGGGTCAAGTACAGCAACCTGACAGCCAATCCCCACCCTGGCACTGCAGCACAAGCTGTGGGCAGAGCCAGGACCCAAAGGAGCATGTGTATGCACATGTGCATACTTGCGCCAATTTCACAAGACCAATGCAGTCCTGAACTGACCCTCTGTGGGAGGTCTTAACCCTGAAAAAATGTCACCCTCATGTACACTACTCATGTGTAAGCTCCACAGAGAGGGAACAATGTTCCCCAAATCTTCATCTCCCACGCCATAGGCGCTCAGTTCAGTCCTTTACTGCAGGCTCCTGGGCCCCTACCCATGGAGTCACTCCCTCTGCCAGGGACTGGGTGAGTGCTCCACAGCAAGCAAGTCCATGTGTCGGCTCCACAGAAGGGTGACTAAGTTTGTAGTTGCCCTCCACCCCAAAGAGTTGAACAAAGAGTGTCCTCACTGATTTCTACCGTCAGCTATCATGGAACTCTCCTTCCTGGCAACAGAACTCTGGGCTGGGGAGCCCCGTGTGGGGCCAGAGTGTTTCTCCCCAACAGAGGAAGCCTTTGCCACTGAGGTCCCCTCGTGGGGTTCGCTCTCTTTCTGTGGGCCTGGAGTCAGCCTGCCTCACATCTCTGCCCCTCCTACCAGTCTCAACGTGGCTTCCTCTAGTATTCAGATGAATTCCGAGGTTGAATGTTGCATAAATTATTTGTAATTTTGGTGAGATCCTGGGAGGCAGTTCGCACAGCACCAGTCTATTCCACCATCTTAGCTCCTCCCTTCCTGGCTGCTCCGTTGGGAGGTTTTTGATTACTGATTCATTTTCAAAGAATTCATTTTAAATTTGCATACCAGTTATTGAAATTTATATTAGAAGTAGGTGATATAAGAGGAGATTTTAATCACATATATTTGGTTGGAATAAAATGAGGTTGTTATAAAATACGTCTTTGCTTCTTTCCAGTGCCTCCACCATTCTAGGAAAATACTTCTCAAAAGAAATAATGTAAACTGAAAGAGTCACTCTGAGATTTCAAAATGGAACAATTTGCCAGTAGAATCTATTTCATTCGAATAAGAACCCAGATGTCTTAAAATAAGTAATGCATATATGTTGGATAACGATGATACATTTAACAAATCAACAGTATATTGTCTTTTTTTTCACATGCATAAAATTAACAGGATTCTTATTTAAATGCAGTTGCTAGAATGCTACAGTCAGGTAAGACACACTTAAATCCAAATGCTTCAACATCCTCTTTTTATATTAATTACGTTAATAACTTAAAACAAAGGGGCCCAGATTTTCAGAGAAGCAACTATTAAAAAGGCATTCTCCTATCAAATTTATAAGGAATGCATGTCCTTGTTATTAAAGAAGATAAATTAACCAATATAGGATAATTAAAAATAAGATAGTAATATATTATAATCATTTAATCCAGAGTTCTATCAGTAATTTCTTTTGCCTGTTTTAAATATGAATGTAATTTGCATAGTTAGCATATTTTAAAGTAAGAAAAAACATTTTTGATATTGTTAAGAACAGAAGCACCATTTTGTTGTACTTTTCTTATTTGTTTTTAACATTAAAATTGGTGAAACTATGTTCTCTGAACAATTGGTTCAATAATTTTGACGCAACTAGTGGGCCAAGCACCTTTTCAGCTCAATGTAGCTGTCAACATTCAATTTATTAAACTTTTTATGTTTTCTTTTTTTTTTTTTAGTTTTCTTTTGAACTGATTTCTTTTTAAATTTAATATACAAATGAATTCAGCAAGAAATGGTCAAAATATTTGTGTATATATTTAGATAGTAAAGTGCCATGAAAATAAACCGTCAAATGAATGGTGTGGTGTGTGTGTGTGTGTGTGTGTGTGTGTGTGTGTGTGTTCAAGAAAGATAAAAGCGAGAAAAGGGGAGAGATTAGTTAGAAGAACTAGAACACCAAGATCATAATAAACCTTAAACCATTACATGGTGAAGGAACATAAGAAGATAAAAGATGCAGCACATAATAAAGTCCTAATTTCAATGAAGTTTCATTTGTGTCAGGACCCACATTTATTGTGCATAATCATAAACTGGTTATTTAGCATTGTTTTATTGTTTCCAAAGATAATCCTGCAATAAACTAGGTATTGGATTGGATTGACAGTTGTAATATAATTATTCAAGATTACAGGAGAAGTTCAGTTATCATTATTTTTGCCCATTACTCATTCACTTACCATCTTAAATGGCCCAACAACTTTTCTTCTTATTTATAAACATGCAGCAGAAGACAAATGAACTAACATTTGGGGCTGGCTAACATTTCCTAGATTTCCTAGGCCTCGAACTCTCATTTTTCTTCTACATACGTATGAATCAAAATAAAGCAGGTCATAGACTGAAGAGTTAATTCTGACAGTGATACATATTTATGTTTTCATTGAAGAAAAGTCTACATAAGGGACATTTCTTTCCTGTTTAGTGATTATGCAATGATTTTCAGGCAGCTGATAGGAGGAATCCAAAGTTAGGTGATTTTAACTCTTGATTAGAAAGGATTTATGTCTTCAAAGTGAAAATCAACGCAATCAATAATTATGTTTTCCTTGTATAATATTTAAACCATGTGCTCTGATTTCAGTCCAAACTATAAGTGAAAGAAGGCAAGCTCATCCATCTATGTGACATATTTGAAACCAGATAGACATTATGATTCCATCATTGCTTATATTCTGTTCTCCTTTACTAACATTTAAAGTATTTTGTTTTAGAGTAGTTTCTTGCATTTTGACTATTTTCCACAAATGGACTATGATATACATGAGGACAGAGTGCATACCCTATATCTACTTAGCTACCGTTTTCTAGAGCTTCACCATAAGAAAATTATAATACCAGGGCTATACATTTTCAGTAAGTATTATTGGCATATTTTAGTAGTTAAAAAACCCATACAGTCATCTGAGTATATCTTATCATTACACCAAACAAATAAAAAATTTACATGTTTCATTTGATTATGAACTTCTAGAATACAAAGCATTACCTCTTCAACAATTCAGTTTTCCAGCCACAAGTAATTATTTGGTCAATGAATCTAGAGAGGGCATAGAAATGACTATCAGGAAACTAGCCTCACTGTTGTCTTTAAAAGAGTAGTTTTATAGATAAAGAACATTTCTTTATCAGAGATTGGTCTATTTTTCAGTGAACACAAAGCAAGGGCTGATGTGCAAAGTTTGTTTCAACAAGTAAAAAATTATTTTTAAATTGGTTTTAACAATATCTTATAAATATTTAAATCTCCCAACAATTATTGGCTATTTTATTATTGCTTTAACAATGTTTATTATTCTTTTTTAATTGTCTGAGGATTCATGTGGTTCTTAGGAAGTTGACGTCATCCACCTCTTGAAGGGGAGATCACAAAGTAGTGTTAGATCATGAGTGCATTGCTTCTTTCTGGATACAGTGATCTAAGCAGATTTGCTCCAAGTACTTCATGCCTCTTTCCATGTAACTCTGGGACACATAGCTTACAAGGCCTTACGTAAGTTCGACCTTTGTTAATTTTTTGACCTCATCACCTATCACTCTCTCTGGCTCATTCCATTCCAGGTACACTGATCTCCTTGCTGTCATGAATAAGGCAGTCACATTTCTGTCTTAATGGTGTTTGTACGGGTTGTTTCCGTTGCCTAGAATACTCTTCCCACAGATACTGCAAAGCTGACCTCCTCACTACTTCGTTTTTATTAAAATTTACCTTCTCAATGAAGTTTACCCTGAAGACACCATTTAAAGAATCAACCTACCTCAGCACTCCCAACCACTGAGAGTTTTGTGTTATAAAATTATAGATAAAATGCTTTATTTCTCTCACACTGCTCTAATGCTGTATAAATCACATGATATTGAACAAATACTGGTTGGATTATTTTATGGATACAGAAAACCCCAGTAAAATTCATGAAACATTTAGCAATTCAAGCTAAGAAAATGAATGTAAATAAGAACATATCAGAAAGTCAGTTTTTATATAGGTATAAATGTGATTAACACACAAACATATACACAATGTGAAACATTTTAAGTTGTATTTTATAAAAGTGTCTCAGAATCTGAGAGTGGAAAAAAGCACAAATAAATGGCTTAGCAGGTTGGGTACTAGGCCTTCAGTCTCTGTCCAGTTGGGAAGGTAGAGGGTAGAGGGATGGTATACTACTAATACATTACTTAGAAATTTGAAAGAAAAGTGTTTATAGTATAGGTATTAGATATATAATCAACTGTTACATTCTGAAGTGAATAATAATTGCTCTGGCTCACTTCAACATTAAAATATCATAGCGTATTTTGTTTACACTTAGGGACAAAATATTCTTAGATACCCTATTATACTTAGTTGTATAGCCAAAAATATGAAAATAAGAGCTTAGTTTTATAATGCATTGAAGTTAATACTATCTTTACACTTCCTAAATCATTTACCCAATAGCAAGTTTTCCACATTGCAGCAGAGCAATACTAACACCAGAGAGGAAAAATAGAAGAAAACTGTCAATGATGCTTTCTGACCATTTGAAAATACAAAATCTAGTCTCTCAAAGGCATGATATCTTGCCCTGTATGATATATTCCATAAAGCAATGATTAAGTGGATGATTTACCAATGAATCATAGCAAATTGAAAGGTTTCTTCTTTTTAAAATAATGGAAATTTTTGTCCACGTAAAATTATGTTTACTTATTCACATATACCAAAAAATTGTGTGTGTGTGTGTGTGTGTGTGTGTGTGTGTACGCATGTGTGTGTGTGATTTTCTGCCTTTTTTTCAAGGTATCTTGATAAGGAGTCAATTTTTCTATGACAAATATGCACTTTATCTTGGTAACATGTAATGGCATAAATAACTTATCTTTGCAATAGATAACTATTTGAAATGCTCCTCAGTAGAAAAATGTAGTCTCACTTGGATGTGAATTTGGACAACAGTGTGGAAACTGTGTGCTCAACTCTTTTCATCTTCATCATTTACTCATAGTTTGAACAATTAAGCTGACATTTTGTATAAAAATCTATCCTATAAAATTATAGGAATCTTTCATTTAGAGATTTAAAAAGTACTTTCAGTCCCTGACATTTTTTTTTCAACCTCAGGGACAGTTGCTTTTTTGACAATTTGTAGCTACAACATTTATACTCATTACAAAGCAGATGGAAATCATTTACTCACAAAAAGAACACAAAACTTTAAATGACAACCCTTACCTTCTATGTTATTATTATAACTGTATTATTATTATTATTATTATTATTATTATTATTATTTTAAGAGAAACAGCAGACTTGAATAAGACTACAAATGACAGACTATCTCTCAGTTTCCAGTTAACCTGATTAAATAAGAACACAATTTGTCCTTACCCACTCCCAGTAGCCTTACTGGAGCTAATACAACAGATGTTTGTCATCCAGATAGTCACAAGATTGTGTTTCACTGTGGTGAACATACTTTGGAAACAAGCTAATGAGGTGATCTGCAACAAACATACTTGTTCCCCTTTGGCTGATATTTCTTTGCTGATGTCATTTATCCTTCATTGTTAGTTCAATGAAAATAAGCAGTTACTGCTTTCCCAGTATTGTACATTCAGAAATAATTAGTGTGTAATGCCATATATATGTGTGTGTGTGTGTGTGTGTGTGTGTATACATTTGTTTTTGTTGATGCGCTCAAGTTCAAGTGATGAGCTTTATATCTGTGGTAATTTTTTTTAAATGAGGGTATGAACCTTATGAAGACCCAAGCTCATTGCCGTGTTTCCCCGAAAATAAGACTGGGTATTATATTCATTTTTACTCCACGAGACACATTAGAGCTTATGTTCAGGGGATGTCATGCTGAAAAATCATACTAGGGCTTATTTTCATGCTAGGACTTATTTCGGGGAAATATGGTGTAAGAAGCACTAGTGTAAGTAGACTATGTTCTTAATGGAACACTCTCTGTATTTATATGAAAAGAGCATTTGGGTTAACCCTGGAGTTTATGAACCATCTAATGTGATTGCCATTATCTACATAATAAGGGACCAGAAATACTTATCTCCACTATGTGGTAAGGATGTCCAATGACCAGCCTTATGTTTACCTATTTAAGTGAAGAAAAACCACAGTCCCAAGTGCTGCCAGTAACTTGCTCTAAACTAAAGCTTTTTCTTAATGAAGCACTAATTTTAAAATAATTATAAAAATGCAAGAGGATATTTCTTTCAGAGTAATAAGTGTCCAGAGAGTTCATGATGTTAGGATCAATTCTATGCTTAAAAGTTAATTCTATTATAAAATTGGTTGAAATGTTTTTTATTTTTATTTTTAAATTCTGTCCTGGTATCTACAAAGTTTTGCATTTCAGATAACCTTATTCATTTGCATCCTGTCAATCTCTACCTTTTCTGGGAAACATCCAGCCTCACAGGTAAACCTTGAAAAAGGTGGTTAAAAAGAGAAGGTTATTTCCATGTCTTGGTCACCATAGACAAAGTGTCCTTCTATAGATAACTGAATAAATAAGATGTGGTATATTAATATATACATAATGAAATACTACTGTGCTATAAGAAAAGATGAAATAGTACCATTTGCAACAAAATGGATGGATATTGAGATAATTATGCTAAGCAAAATAAGTTGGACAGAAAAAATCGGGAACCATAGGACTTCACTGATATGTGGGATATAAAACTGAAAGCAACAAAGAAACAAGACAAAAAAAAGAAAAAAAAACTCATAGACACAGACAATAGTTCAGTGGTTACCAAAGGGTAAGGAGGGAGGGGGGATAGTAGAAGAGGGTAAAGGGGGTCAAATATGTGGTGATGGAAGGAGAACTGACTCTGGCTGGTGAACACACAATGTGATATGTGATATATAGATGATGTATTACAGAATTGCACACTTGAAAGCCATGTAATTTTACTATCCGTGGTCACCCCAATACATTTTAATTAATAAAAAGAAAGTGCAGGATTTAGATTTATGGAGAGAGAGAGAGAGAGAGAGAGAGAGAGAGAGAGAGAGAGAGAGAGACAGAGAGACAGAGACAGAGACAGAGAGACAGACAGAGAGAGACAGAGAGAGACAGAGAGAGAGAGAAGGTTAAGATCCTTCTTTGAAAAGTTAAACAGGCTGAATTAAGTAAAGCCATTAAATACAGAAAATTTATCACTCTGCTTCCTAAATTTTGTATTTAATGGATTAACACAAAATTAACCCTTTCACTGCTATGGTTGGATATAGCCGAATGAATATATCTGAAGTTTTTATACATAAAATAATGTTATTTATATACAAAGCACCTCAAATTGTTATTGTTAAATGCATAAAATAGTCAAAATATTAACTTTTTTGAGGATTTCTGACACATTTTGGAATAAACAAATCTTGAAATCAATTAATGCAGTGAAAGTGTTAAAAAAAATGATAAGGACAGTATTCCTAAGGTGTTTTGTTGGTGGTGATATTTTCCAAGAAAGACCATTAAAACAACACAACAAAGCAATAATACTTTTGCAGTGGTTGGGACAATTATCTATAATGTCTTTCTCAAAACCACGAAAAATAAGTATACCTAAGGTAAAATTGTTCTTACTATACAAATGGCTCCTTTCCAACAATTCACTACCTGAAATTCCTCTTACAATTTCCAGAAATACCAGTAACTGTACCTTATCACAGTTCTTAATGAAATAATTTTATTACTTATAATGTAAGAATGATAGAGTCTTAGGACATCTTTCCTGCAGTTTAAACCAAACACATTCAAATTTAAACTCCGCTTCTACACCAAAAAAACACACAAATATATATATTATATTAAATATAATATATATGTGATATATGTATGTATTATATTACATATATATGTATATATATATATATTTTTTTTCTATCCCTAAATAGGTCTCTTGTGCTAGAAACCTGAAGTTACCCAGCACTCCCTCTTCCTCCTAAACCTCCAATATTTAACTGGTTGCTAAGTCCAACAAGTTTTATTTTCTTGCGTCTCTTTAATCTGTGCACTCTAGTACCTTTCTTAAGGTTCTCATCATTTCTTTCTGTCTTGGACTATGTTATAGCTGGCAAAAAATATATGATAGTGAGTTAAATTTGAATTTTAGATAGGTAATTAATCATTTTTATTATGAGCATATCTCAAAATATTGCATGAGACATACTTATAAAAAACAAACAACAAACAAACAAAACATTTCTTTAGATAAATACCCAGGAGTAGAATTGCTGAGTCATAAGGTAGCTCTATTTTTATTTTTTTAAGGAACCTCCATACTGTTTTCCATAGTGGTTATACAAATTCGCAATCATTTATCTGAAATTCAATTTAGCTGGTTATCTTAGTTTTCATTTGCTTAATCTGTCAACACAACTAAGTGCAAAAGAGTCTTTGTCTCTAGCCCGTAACCTCTGTAGTTTCCCTTTAATTCTAAGCCCTATGGTTATCTTCCTGAAACAAATTATATTATAGCAGTGCCTTACTGAAAAAGAAACTTCCTTTGTCTCCTTATTTCCTGTGAGGTTACTTCTAAATTTCATAGCTTGGCTTCTAATCAAGTTTTAACATATCCCTGGAGCCTTATCATCTACCACAGGTCCCTGGGTAACATGCATTTTATACCACACTGGACTTCTTGTCATTGCTTGAACTCATGTACAGTTTGTACATGTGAGTTTTTCGCCTAGATAATCCTTTTTTTAATTAAAATTTATTGGGGTGACAATGGTTAGTAAAATTATATAGGTTCCAAGTGTACAATTCTGTAATACATCATCTATATTATCACGTTGTGTGTTCACCACCCAGATTCAGTTCTCCTTCCATCACCATGTATTTGACCCCCTTTACCCTCTTCTATTACTCCTGCCCTTAGATAATTCTTATATAATTTAAGAAAAAAATCAAGTATTAATTATTTTCTGCATAATAATTACTTTGAATCAATGTTTTTAAATATCAATGCTCCCTGGTGGCTGTATCCGTAACTATTTCTTTTTTTTTTTTTTAATTTTATTTTATTAAATTTATTGGGGTGACAATTGTTAGTAAAATTACATAGATTTCAGGTGTACAATTCTGTATTACATCATCTATAAATCCCATTGTGTGTTCATCACCCAGAGTCAGTTCTCCTTCCTATTTCTAATGGTACTTTGTTTTGATAATTACTACACTGTACTGCAGTGATCTCTTTACAATGTTTGTCTCCCCCTCACTTAACCATGAGCTATCACAAACAAGTGAGGACCATGTTTTATTTATTTATGCTTCCCTAATACCTAGCTGAGTACCTGATATATACTACATATTCCACAAATACTGGATGAACCCACAAATATCTCCTATCCATTAATTCTTTGACATCTATAATAGAAACCTACTTTTTACTTTCTTTCCCCTGTTATTCCTACGTGGTGTGTATGAGTTCTCTTTGAAATTCTGGTTTTATGTACCAAAAATGATTTCACATAACATCTATTAAAGGCCATATCAAGTGTTTAATATTGAATTTTGCATATACAATGATAAACATAAATCCATTGGAATTTATCTAATTAAAAGCAGACCCCTTTTCTGAAGGTTTTTTACAAATGGTTTGCCTCCATCTATCTAAAATTGAGTTTATACAATATACTCATATAACTAAAAATAAATAAGTAAATAAGTGGAGAAACTCAGAGGTCTAGGGAAACTGTTAGCCAGGTTCTGGTGCTTTTTCTGGAATTTCCCTAGGAGTGACAATGCTTGGTTAGTTATTAAGATCTTATTTCCTGGAACATTTGTGACAACATGGATGGATCTTGAGAGAGTAATGCTGAGCGAAACAAGTCAGACAGAAAAAGCAGAGAACCATGTGATTTCACTGATATGTGGTATATAAACCAAAAACAACAAAAGAACAAGACAAATGAGAAACAGAAACTCACAGACACGGACAATAGTTTAGTGGTTGCCAGAGGGTAAGGGGGGTGGGGGGGGAGGTGAGGGTAAGGGGGATCAAATATATGGTGATGGAAGAACGGACTCTGGGTGATGAACATACAATGGGATTTATAGATGATGTAATACAGAATTGTACACCTGAAATCTATGTAATTTTACTAACAATTGTCACCCCAATAAATTTAATTAAAAAAAAAGATCTTATTTCTCCTCCTCAGATAATATTGAAGGGAGAAAATTAGGAGTTAGGAGCAAAAGTGTCAAAGCAGAGAAGTTCCACCGGACCGGATCTGAGTGTTTGTTTCCCCCACCCTACTTTCTACTTATACTGCCAGCCTTAGGTAAGTAAATGCATTACATACCCAGCCAATGACACTTACCATATAATAGCCTAAAAGCAGCACATTTAGTAAAACATATTCTAGTCACATTTGAACGCTATAAGGCACAAGCTTAGACCTGGAGGTAAAACAGAGAGCAAAAACCTCTGGTGAGGCCCCAGGAAAATGAGACAACATATTTAGTTTTTAATGGCCATGGGAGAAGCAACAGGTCATTTAGAGACTGAACTGCCCCAGAAATTGTTGGCCATCATAAAAAGTTTATATATTTAATAATTGACATAAGTATCTATGTGTATTTTCCATTAACTAAAATATATCTATAACTTTATACTTTTACCACTAATATTGTGAAGATGAAAGACGCCACACCCTTGCTTATCTCAGGTAACCTATAACCTGCTCTCAAGTACAGACACAAGAAGCCAATAAAAAAATAATATCCCATGAGTTTTTGTTTCTTTATTTGTTTGTCTTGTTCCTTTGTTGCTTTCAGTTTTATATCCCACATATCAGTGAAATCATATGGTTCTCAACTTTTTCTGTGTGATGTATTTCACTTAGCATAATAATCTGAAGATCCATCCATTTTGTCACAAATGGCACTATTTCATCTTTTCTTATGGCAGAGTAGTATTCCATTGTGTATAACCATTGTCACCCTAATACATTTTAATTAAAAAATATCCCATGAATCTAAACGATTATGGAATTGAAGGAAGAGTGCACCGATGTGGCTGTTACCTTTCTGTCGTATTTTTTTGATGGCTATTTGAGTTAGCAACATTCAGTGTCTCAATTTACCAATCTTTTTGCAGTCAGGTCAAACACATTAAATTATCAACATTTTTCCCCTGATTGTTTTGATAATTTATGGACACTATGAAGGATTTACACAATGGTTGTAACCAGATGTTATACCAGTCAATATACATGGAGGCCCATTACATAAAATCTCAAGAAATCCCTACACAGATGTCAATAGCACTGAGTAATGAGGAACATATATTTTATGTAAATAATTTTTAAGTCTATTTACCATTTGTACGTCCTCTATGGAGAAATGTCTCTTAAAGTCTTCCGCCCATTTTTCTTTTTCTTTTTTTTTTTTTTTTTTTAATTGGGTTGTTTGTTTTTTTGTTGTTGAGTTGCATGAGTTCCTTGTATATTCTGGATATTAGGATCTTATCGAAGGCACTGTATGCAAAAATCTTCTCCCATTCAGTTGGTGGTCTTTTTAATTTGTCGATGGTTTCTTTTGCTGTGCAGAAGCTTTTAAGTTTCATACAGTCCCATTCGTTTATTTTAGCTTTTAATTCCATTGCCTTTGGAGTGAAATTCATAAAATGCTCTTTGAACCCAAGGTCCAAAAGTTTAGTACCAATGTTTTCTTCTATGCAGTTTATTGTGTCAGGTCTTATGCTTAAGTCTTTGATCCATTTTGAATTAACTTTGGTACATGGTGACAAATAGCAGTCCAGTTTCATTCTTTTGCACATGGCTATCCAATTCTCCCAGCACCATTCATTGAAGAGTCTGTCTTTCCTTCATTGTATGTTTTTGGCTTCTTTGTCAAAAATTATCTGCCCATATTTATGTGGTTTTATTTCTGGGTTCTCAATTCTATTCCATTGGTCTATGTGTCTGTTTTTCTGCCAATACCATGCTGTTTTGATTATTGTAGCCCTGTAGTACAAGCCAAAGTCAGGAAATGTCATACCTCGATTATTGTTCTTTTTTCTTAAGATTGCTTTGGCTATTTGGGGTCTTTTGTGGTTCCAAACAAATCTGATGATTTTTCGTTCTATTTCTTCAAAATATGCCATTGGGATTTTGATGGGGATTGCATTGAATCTGTATATTGCTTTGGGAAATATGGCCACTTTAACAATGTTTATTATTCCAATCCATGAGCACGGAATGTCTTCCCATTTCTTTGTGTCTTCTTCAATTTCTTTCAAAAATGTCTTATAGTTTTCAGCATATAGGTCTTTCACATCCTTGGTTAAGTTTATTCCTAGGTATTTTATTCTTTTTGCTGCTATTGCAAAAGGAATTTTTTTTTGTATTTCTTTTTCTGAGATGTCATTGTTAGTATATAGGAAGGCAATGGACTTTTGTGCGTTGATTTTGTAGCCGGCAACTTTACTGTATTCGTTGATTGTTTCTAATAGCTTTTTGGTGGAGTCTTTAGGGTTTTCTATATATATAGCATCATGTCATCTGCAAAGAGTGATAATTTAACTTCTTCATTCCCAATTTGGATGCCTTTTTTTTCTTTATCTTGCCTGATTGCTCTGGCAAGGACTTCCAACACTATATTGAAAAGCAGAGGTGATAGAGGACATCCCTGTCGTGTTCCGGAACGTAGAGCAAAGGGCTTCAGTTTTTCACGATTAATTATGAGATTAGCAGAGGGCTTGTCATATATGGCCTTTATTATGTTAAGGTATTTTCCTTCTATACCAATTTATTAAGTGTTTTAATCATAAATGGATGTTGTATGTTGTCAAATGATTTTCTGCATCAATTGATATAATCATATGATTTTTGTCCTTTATTTTGTTTATGTGATGTATCACATTGATGGATTTGCGTATGTTGAACCATCCTTGTGCCCCGGGGATGAACCCCACTTGGTCGTGATGAATAATCTTTTTAATGCATTGTTGTATTCGATTTGCTAGAATTTTATTTAGGATTTTTGCATCGGTATTCATCAGAGATATTGGTCTGTAGTTTTCTTTTTTTGTGCTGTCCTTACCAGGTTTTGGTATCAGGGTAATGTTGGCCTCATAAAATGAGTTAGGGAGTACTGTCTCTTCTTCAATTTTTTGGAAGAGTTTGTGCAGAATTGGTATTAGATCCTCTTTGAAGGTTTGGTAGAATTCACTAGTGAAGCCATCTGGTCCCGGACTTTTGCTTTTGGGAAGGTTTTGGATGACTGATTCAATTTGTTACTGGTGATCAGTCTGTTTAGATTTTCCAGTTCTTCATGGTTCAGCCTTGGAAGGCTATATGTTTCTAAGAACTTGTCCATTTCTTCTAGGTTGTTGAATTTGGTGGCATATAGTCCTTCATAGTATTCTTGGATGATCCTTTGTATTTCTGTGGTGTCCGTGATAACTTCCCCTTTTACGTTTCTGATTTTGTTAATCAGTGTCTTCCCTTTTTTTATCTCAGTAAGTCTAGACAAGGGTTTGTCAGTTTTGTTAATCTTTTCAAAGAACCAGCTTTTTGTCACATTAATTTTTTCTATTGTCTTTTTGTTCTCTATTTCATTTAGCTCTGCTCTAATTTTTGTTATTTCCTTTCTTCTGCTGACCTTGGGTTTTACTTGTTCTTCTTTTTCTAGTTCTTTTTTTTTTTTTTTTATTAAATTTATTGGGGTGACAATTGTTAGTAAAATTACATAGATTTCAGGTGTACAATTCTGTATTACATCATCTATATATCCCATTGTGTGTTCATCACCCAGAGTCAGTTCTCCTTCCTTCACCATATATTCGATCCCCCTTACCCTCATCTCCCACCCCCCCAACCCCCGCCCCCGTTACCCTCTGGCAACCACTAAACTATTGTCTGTGTCTATAAGTTTCTGTTTCTCATTTGTTTGTCTTGTTCTTTTGTTGTTTTTGGTTTATATACCACATATCAGTGAAATCACATGGTTCTCTGCTTTTTCTGTCTGACTTATTTCGCTCAGCATTACTCTCTCAAGATCCATCCATGTTGTCACAAATGTTCCTATATCATCTTTTCTTACTGCCGAATAGTATTCCATTGTGTATATATACCACAACTTCTTTATCCATTCATCTATCGAAGGACATTTTGGTTGTTTCCATGTCTTGGCCACCGTAAACAAAGCTGCAATGAACATTGGAGCACATGTGTCTTTATCTCTAAATGTTTTCAGATTTTTTGGGTAGATTCCCAGAAGAGGGATTGCTGGGTCATATGGCAATTCTATTCGTAATTCTTTGAGGAACCTCCACACTGCCTTCCATAACGGCTGCACCAGTCTGCATTCCCACCAACAGTGTATGAGGGTTCCTTTTCTCCACAGCCTCTCCAACATTTGTTATTATTTGTCTTGTTGATGATAGCCATTCTGACTGGGGTGAGGTGATATCTCATTGTGGTTTTGATTTGCATTTCTCTGATGATTAGTGATGTTGAGCATTTTTCATATGTCTATTTGCCATTTGTATGTCCTCTTTGGAGAAATGTCTCTTCAAGTCCTCTGCCCATTTTTCAATTGGGTTGTTTGTTTTTTGTTGTTGAGTTGCATGAGTTCCTTGTATATTCTGGATACTAGCCCTTATCGGAGGCACTGTTTGCAAAAATCTTCTCCCATTCAGTTGGTGGCCTCTTTATTTTGTCAATGGTTTCTTTTGCTGTGCAGAAGCTTTTAAGTTTCATATAGTCCCATTCGTTTATTTTAGCTTTTACTTCCATTGCCTTTGGAGTCAAGTTCATAAAATGCTCTTTGAACCCAAGGTCCATAAGTTTAGTACCTATGTTTTCTTCTATGCAGTTTATTGTGTCAGGTCTTATGCTTAAGTCTTTGATCCATTTTGAATTAACTTTGGTACATGGTGACAAATAGCAGTCCAGTTTCATTCTTTTGCACGTGGCTATTCAATTCTCCCAGCACCATTTATTGAAGAGGCTGTCTTTGCTCCATTGTATGTTTTTAGCTTCTTTGTCAAAAATTATCTGTCCATATTTATGTGGTTTTATTTCTGCGTTCTCAATTCTATTCCATGGGTCTATATGTCTGTTCTTCTGCCAATACCATGCTGTTTTGATTATTGTAGCCCTGTAGTACAAGCCAAAGTCAGGAAGTGTGATACCTCCATTATAGTTCTTTTTCCTTAAGATTGCTTTGGCTATTCGGGGTTTTTTGTGGTTCCAAACAAACCTGATGATTTTTTGTTCTGTTTCTTTAAAATATGCCATTGGGGTTTTGATGGGGATTGCATTGAATCTGTATATTGCTTTGGGTAATATGGCCATTTTAACTATGTTGATTCTTCCAATCCATGAGCACGGAATATCTTTCCATTTCTTTGTGTCTTCTTCTATTTATTTAAAAATGTCTTATAGTTTTCAGCATATAGGTCTTTCATTCACATCCTTGGTTAAGTTTATTCCTAGGTATTTTATTCTTTTTGCTGCTCTTGCAAAAGGAATTTTTTTTTTTATTTCTTTTTCTGAGATTTCATTGTTAGTATATAGGAAGGCAATGGACTTTTGTGCGTTGATTTTGTAGCCGGCAACTTTACTGTATTCGTTGATTGTTTCTAATAGCTTTTTGGTGGAGTCTTTAGGGTTTTTTATATATAACATCATGTCATCTGCAAAGAGTGATAATTTAACTTCTTCATTCCCAATTTGGATGCCTTTTATTTCTTTCTCTTCCCTGATTGCTCTGGCAAGGACTTCCAACACTATGTTGAAAAGCAGAGGTGATAGGGGACATCCCTGTCATGTTCCTGAACGTAGAGCAAAGGGCTTCAGTTTTTCTCCATTAATTATGAGATTAGCAGAGGGCTTGTCATATATGGCCTTTATTATGTTAAGGTATTTTTCCTTCTGTACCTATTTTATAAAGTGTTTTAATCATAAATGGATGTTGTATCTTGTCAAATGCTTTTTCTGCATCAATTGATATAATCATATAATTTTTGTCCTTTATTTTGTTTATGTGATGTATCACATTGATGGATTTGTATGTTGAACCATCCTTGTGCCCCGGGATGAACCCCACTTGGTCGTGATGAATAATCTTTTAATGCATTGTTGTATTCGATTTGCTTGAATTATATTTAGGATTTTTGCATCGGTATTCATCAGAGATATTGGTCTGTAGTTTTCTTTTTTGTGCTGTCCTTACCAGGTTTTGGTATCAGGGTAATGTTGGCCTCATAAAATGAGTTAGGGAGTACTGTCTCTTCTTCAATTTTTTGGAAGAGTTTGTGCAGAATTGGTATTAGATCCTCTTTGAAGGTTTGGTAGAATTCACTAGTGAAGCCATCTGGTCCCGGACTTTTGCTTTTGGGAAGGTTTTGGATGACTGATTCAATTTCCTTACTGGTCATCGGTCTGTTTAGATTTTCCAGTTCTTCATGGTTCAGCCTTGGAAGGCTATATGTTTCTAAGAACTTGTCCATTTCTTCTAGGTTGTTGAATTTGGTGGCATATAGTCCTTCATAGTATTCTTGGATGATCCTTTGTATTTCTGTGGTGTCCGTGATAACTTCCCCTTTTACGTTTCTGATTTTGTTAATCAGTGTCTTCTCTCTTTTTATCTTAGTGAGTCTAGCCAAGGGTTGGTCAATTTTGTTAATCTTTTCAAAGAACCAGCTCTTTGTCATATTAATTTTTTCTATTGTCTTTTTGTTCTCTATTTCATTTAGTTCTGCTCTAATTGTTTTTTTTTTAATTAAATTTATTGGGGTGACAATTGTTAGTAAAATTACATAGATTTCAGGTGTACAATTCTGTATTACATCATCTATAAATCCCATTGTATGTTCATCACCCAGAGTCAGTTCTTCCATCACCATATATTCGATCCCCCTTACCTTCACCTCCCCCCCCACCCCCCTTACCCTCTGGTAACCACTAAACTATTGTCCGTGTCTATGAGTTTCTGTTTCTCATTTGTTTGTCTTGTTCTTTTGTTGTTTTTGGTTTATATACCACATATCAGTGAAATCACATGGTTCTCTGCTTTTTCTGTCTGACTTGTTTCGCTCAGCATTACTCTCTCAAGATCCATCCATGTTGTCACAAATGTTCCTATATCATCTTTTCTCACTGCGAATAGTATTCCATTGTGTATATATACCACAACTTCTTTATCCATTCATCTATCGAAGGACATTTTGGTTGTTTCCATGTCTTGGCCACCGTAAACAAAGCTGCAATGAACATTGGAGCACACGTGTCTTTATCTCTAAATGTTTTCAGATTTTTGGGTAGATACCCAGGAGAGGGATTGCTGGGTCATATGGCAATTCTATTCGTAATTCTTTGAGGAACCTCCACACTGCCTTCCATAACGGCTGCACCAGTCTGCATTCCCACCAACAGTGTATGAGGGTTCCTTTTTCTCCACAACCTCTCCAACATTTGTTACTATTTGTCTTGTTGATGATAGCCATTCTGACTGGGGTGAGGTGATATCTCATTGTGGTTTTGATTTGCATTTCTCTGATGATTAGTGATGTTGAGCATTTTTCATATGTCTATTTGCCATTTGTATGTCCTCTTTGGAGAAATGTCTCTTCAAGTCCTCTGCCCATTTTTCAATTGGGTTGTTTGTTTTTTGTTGTTGAGTTGCATGAGTTCCTTGTATATTCTGGATACTAGCCCTTATCGGAGGCACTGTTTGCAAAAATCTTCTCCCATTCAGTTGGTGGCCTCTTTATTTTGTCAATGGTTTCTTTTGCTGTGCAGAAGCTTTTAAGTTTCATATAGTCCCATTCGTTTATTTTAGCTTTTACTTCCATTGCCTTTGGAGTCAAGTTCATAAAATGCTCTTTGAACCCAAGGTCCATAAGTTTAGTACCTATGTTTTCTTCTATGCAGTTTATTGTGTCAGGTCTTATGCTTAAGTCTTTGATCCATTTTGAATTAACTTTGGTACATGGTGACAAATAGCAGTCCAGTTTCATTCTTTTGCACGTGGCTATCCAATTCTCCCAGCACCATTTATTGAAGAGGCTGTCTTTGCTCCATTGTATGTTTTAGCTTCTTTGTCAAAATTATCTGTCCATATTTATGTGGTTTTATTTCTGGGTTCTCAATTCTATTCCATTGGTCTATGTGTCTGTTTTCTGCCAATACCATGCTGTTTTGATTATTGTAGCCCTGTAGTACAAGCCAAAGTCAGGAAGTGTGATACCTCCATTATAGTTCTTTTTCTTAAGATTGCTTTGGCTATTCGGGGTCTTTTGTGGTTCCAAACAAATCTGATGATTTTTGTTCTATTTCTTTAAAATATGCCATTGGGATTTTGATGGGGATTGCATTGAATCTGTATATTGCTTTGGGTAATATGGCCATTTTAACTATGTTGATTCTTCCAATCCATGAGCACGGAATGTCTTTCCATTTCTTTGTGTCTTCTTCAATTTCTTTCAAAAATGTCTTATAGTTTTCAGCATATAGGTCTTTCACATCCTTGGTTAAGTTTATTCCTAGGTATTTTATTCTTTTTGCTGCAATTGCAAAAGGAATTGTTTTTTGTATTTCTTTTTCTGAGATTTCATTGTTAGTATATAGGAAGGCAATGGACTTTTGTGCGTTGATTTTGTAGCCAGCAACTTTACTGTATTCGTTGATTGTTTCTAATAGCTTTTTGGTGGAGTCTTTAGGGTTTTCTATATATAGCATCATGTCATCTGCAAAGAGTGATAATTTAACTTCTTCATTCCCAATTTGGATGCCTTTTATTTCTTTCTCTTGCCTGATTGCTCTGGCAAGGACTTCCAACACTATGTTGAAAAGCAGAGGTGATAGGGGACATCCCTGTCGTGTTCCTGAACGTAGAGCAAAGGGCTTCAGTTTTCTCCATTAATTATGAGATTAGCAGAGGGCTTGTCATATATGGCCTTTATTATGTTAAGGTATTTTCCTTCTATACCCATTTTATTAAGTGTTTTAATCATAAATGGATGTTGTATCTTGTCAAATGCTTTTCTGCATCAATTGATATAATCATATGATTTTTGTCCTTTATTTTGTTTATGTGATGTATCACATTGATGGATTTATGGATGTTGAACCATCCTTGTGCCCCGGGATGAACCCCACTTGGTCGTGATGAATAATCTTTTTAATGCATTGTTGTATTCGATTTGCTAGAATTTTATTTAGGATTTTTGCATCGGTATTCATTAGAGATATTGGTCTGTAGTTTTCTTTTTTGTGCTGTCCTTACCAGGTTTTGGTATCAGGGTAATGTTGGCCTCATAAAATGAGTTAGGGAGTACTGTCTCTTCTTCAATTTTTTGGAAGAGTTTGTGCAGAATTGGTATTAGATCCTCTTTGAAGGTTTGGTAGAATTCACTAGTGAAGCCATCTGGTCCCGGACTTTTGCTTTTGGGAAGGTTTTGGATGACTGATTCAATTTCGTTACTGGTGATCGGTCTGTTTAGATTTTCCAGTTCTTCATGGTTCAGCCTTGGAAGGCTATATGTTTCTAAGAACTTGTCCATTTCTTCTAGGTTGTTGAATTTGGTGGCATATAGTCCTTCATAGTATTCTTGGATGATCCTTTGTATTTCTGTGGTGTCCGTGATAACTTCCCCTTTTACGTTTCTGATTTTGTTAATCAGTGTCTTCTCTCTTTTATCTTAGTAAGTCTAGCCAAGGGTTTGTCAATTTTGTTAATCTTTTCAAAGAACCAGCTCTTTGTCACATTAATTTTTCTATTGTCTTTTTGTTCTCTATTTCATTTAGTTCTGCTCTAATTTTTGTTATTTCCTTTCTTCTGCTGACCTTGGGTTTTACTTGTTCTTCTTTTATAGTTCTTTAAGGTGTAACATGAGGTTATTTATTTGGGAGTTTTCTTGTTTCTTGAGATAGGCCTGTAATGAGATAAATTTCCCTCTTAAAACTGCTTTCGCTGCATCCCAAAAATTTTGGTAGGATGTATTTTCATTGTCATTTGTTTCTATGTATCTTTTGATCTCTCCTCTAATTTCTTCTTTGACCCAGTCCTTCTTTAAAAGTATGTTATTTAATCTCCATGTATTTGTGTTTTTCCGCTTTCTTTTTACAGTTGATATCAATTTCAAAGCCTTGTGATCAGAGAATATGCATGGTATGATTTCAATCTTCTTAAATTTGTTGAGACTGATTTTATGTCCCAATATATGGTCTATCCTTGAGAATGTTCCGTGTACACCAGAAAAGAATGTATAGTCTGATGTTTTAGGATGAAGTGCTCTATAAATGTCAATTATGTCCATTTCATCTAATGTGTCATTTAGGGCTACTATTTCGTTATTTATTTTCTGTTTGGATGATCTATCCATAGCTGTCAATGATGTATTTAAGTCCCCTAGTATAATTGTGTTTTGGTCAATTTCTCCCTTTAGTTCTGTTAGTAGTTGCTTGGTGTATTTCGGTGCTCCCTGATTGGGGGCATAAATATTGATGACTGTTATGTCTTCTTGTTGTACAGTCCCCTTCACCATTATGAAATGTCCATCTTTGTCTCTTGTTATCTTTTTCACCTTGAAGTCTGTTTCATCTGATATCATTATGGCTACACCTGATTTTCTCTGGGTACCATTTGCTTGGAGTGTCAATTTCCACCCTTTCACTTTGAGTCTATGCTTGTCCTTGTAGCTGAGATGTGTCTCTTGGAGACAGCATATGGTTGGGTTTAGTTTTTGGATCCAATCTGCTACTCTGTGCCTTTTTATTGGTGAGTTCAGTCCATTTACATTTAGGGTGATTATTGATATGTGAGGATTTCCTGTCATTCTATCTTTAGTTTTCTGGTAAGGCTGTGTCTCCATTGTTTCTTTGCCTTTTGTTGTTGTCTATTATTTCTGTGTGGTGGTATTCTATGATGTTTCCCTCTGTTTCTTCTTTTATTTCAGTATATATTTCAATTCTGGATTTATTTTGAGTGGTTACCCTTAAGTTTATGTAAAAGAAAGTTTGATATTTAGAGTATTCCATTTTCTTCAGCACGCTTACTTTCTCCATTCCCATATTCGGTTCAGGCCTTTACTCTCCCCTTTTTGAGTTTTGGTTGCCACAAATTGTCCCTGTTGATGGTGGTCGAATAGCCTCCTTTAGTATTTCTTGTAGTGCAGGTCGTGTATTAGAAATTTCCTCAGCTTCTGTATGTCTGGAAAGGTCTTTATTCCTCCTTCATATCTAAAGGATATCTTTGCTGGATATATTATTCTTGGCTCATGATTTCTCTCTTTCAATAGTTTGAATATTTGGTTCCACTCTCTCCTGGCTTGTAGAGTTTCTGCTGAAAAATCTGATGATAATCTAATGGGCTTTCCTTTGTAAGTTACCATCTTCTTTTCCCTGGCTGCCTTGAGGATTCTTTCTTTGTCGTTGATTTTAGACAGCTTCAATACAATGTGCCTTGGAGAAGGTCTGTTGGGATTGAGGTAACTAGGTGTTCTATTTGCTTCTTGGATTCGAGGGTCCAGTTCTGTCCACAAATTTGGGAAGTTCTCTTCGACAATTTGTTTGAATATATTCTCTGTTCCCTTCTCTCTTCTCCTTCTGGTATGCCCATTATTCTTATGTTGCTCTTTCTGATGGAGTCAGAAAGTTCTTGTAGAGTTCTTTCATTTCTTTTACGTCTCAAGTCTCTTTCGTCTTCTATCTGTGTCATTTCCAGGTTTCTATGTTCGATGTCACTGATTCTTTCCTCCATCTGGTCAACTCTACTACCTAAGCTGGTTATTTCATTCTTAATTTCTTCTATTGAGTTCTTAATCTCCAGAAATTCTATTTGGTTCTTTTTTAAGATTTCAATCTCTTTCGTAAAATGCTCATGCTGTTCTTTGATTGAGTTTCTGAGTTCCTTTAACTGCCTATCTGTGTTTTCTTGTATCTCGTTGAGTTTTTTCAGAACTGCAATCTTGAATTCTCTGTCATTTAAGTCACATATTTCTGTATCTTTAAGTGCCTTCTCTGGAGATTTTTCACTTTCTTTCTGAGCTATCTTGTTGCCTTGGTTATTCATGGCGATTACTGGTTTACTATTTCTCTTCCTAGACATCTACAGGAGTGACTTCTGCAACAGGTTGATAGGAAGAGGTCTTTCTTTTGTTTTCCAGTACTTGTTGGTAGAATGTTTTATTATTTCTCCAACTGCAACTTATTTTCTTCTCCCACACAGTAGTGCTATGTTTTCTCTGCACTATTCCAACTTCTCACACAATGGGGATTCCCTGGGAGACGGGCTTCTCCTCTGTTAATAGTTTGTCTAGGTCACAGGGCGCAGTGTCCCGGTGGGTATGCGGAGAGCTTTTGATGTTCCAAAGCTCTTCCAGCTCCTGATTCAGAGCCCGTATGTTTCAGCAGTTCTGTTTACTCCTGCAGGGATCCGCCCAGATAGGTGGGGTCAGGGGCGGGGTGAGTTGTGAGAGGTGGCCCAGAGCAATGGCGTTGACCACCACCACAGCTGGTCCTGCTTCCACAGCTCTCTCCCTTTGCTGGAACTAGTTGGGCTGTGAATTTGTGTTTGCGGTCCACAGTTCTCAAAACAGCAAATTTTCTGTTGTTTTGATCTGACACTGCTACTGTTTCGCTTCTAGCACTGGGCAGGTGGAGGCGGGCGAGCTCTGGGATGGTAGGGAGGGGCGGCTAGTCTCAGTGCCTAAGGCTCCGTTCTCTTCTCGGCAGTGAGGGCTTAAACCACCGTTTTCAGCCTTTTTCCCTCAGTCTTTTCTCCGAGGTCTCTGCCGTGAGCGTTGGGTTCAGCCGTGGTATATGCTGTCCCCTCAGCCCTGTGGAGCCCAGGCGGAGCCCTCACAGTCCGAGTTCTTCCCTCACTCGCAGCTGCGGTAGTTTCGGCAAGCAGCGAGCTAGGCGCACTGAGCTAGGTCTGTGTCCTGCGCCCGCACGGCTCTGTCTCCACGCACTTCTCCCTTTCTTCCTCCTTCCACTCACGCGAATCTCCCACCTGTAGGTGATTTCAGTCGGTAGTGGGTCTCTTCGTCCTCTCTGTCTGCTGTGCAGGGAATCCTTTGTGGAGTTTTTGTTGTTCGATTCTTTGTAAATTCCAGGGGAGCTTTACAGAGGTTCACCTCACGCCGCCATTTTTCCGGAACCCTGACACACTTTCTTGTATGTGACAAATCTTAAACGTTGTTTCATAATATTTCTTTCAATTCATTCTATTTTTTTTACTACTAAAAAGTTTTTAAAAATAGAACAGAAAATACTGATATATGTTAGAAACATATTAGATATTTTATTATGATACTGGCCTGCATCATAATAAATTGTTTGCCTGACAATCATTCTCCTGCTCTGTCTCCCTATCTCTCCTTCTGTCTCTACACGCATATGTGCACATGTGTATATATGCACACACACATACACAGTTTCTTTTTCCAAATATCATTATCTAGCCACCAGTTGCACATATTAGTTAAATTTTGATGAATGAGATAAGGTAAGAAGAATGCTGGGAATAACGTCTTTCACATAGTGTACATAAAACACATGGGACTCCTTGCCTTAGTTGAAGGTTACTATTAATGTGAGTAGGGAAACATTACTAATAACAAATAACTGACTTCAGTGATATAATTTCATCTGTAACCATGCCTGACAAATTGTCTCTTTTGAATGGTAAGAGGATATCGATACTCTTCAAAACATCTCTCCTCACTTTGACACAGCATGACACATATGTCTTGGTATAAACTGGGTGAAGTATCTGAACTTATGTGCAGTAAACTTCTAATTTGACTTTTAAAACATTATCAAACAAAATAAATTTATTGAGTACTAGGAACCTTGGTGGTTACGAAGAATTATAAGACATAACACCTGCCTTTTTGTAGCTTCTACTCTTTTATTACATAGAAATGTGAAATTATTCAGTTTCATCTGGAAGGCATGTTTCTACTCTTTTACTCTCCTAAGATTCATGTTAAAAGTACGCCAATAATACCAAATGCTTCAATTTTATATTTTTGAGAAAACTCAGGGTATATGTATATCTTTAGCCATCATTATATGATCACAAAAAGAATTTCGACATGGATAGTAGCATGACTGACCTGAAAGTTTCAACTAGTGGCAACCAAGAAGAATTGCTGCTTGTTGCATTTTCACTCATTTAATATTATTATAAATCAGTTCTACAATGGCCATAACACTTGGCATTTACTGATTGACCATTGTGTTACTATTTCATTTTGAATGTACATGGAAACATCCTTGCATGTGACTAGCCATGCTCTTCAGAGATATTTGCAGTGATCTTTGTCTAGAATACTTTTGAAATATGTTAAAACCTAAATCTATGCCAGATTATTTTCCAATCAAAAGTAGAAAGATGTTTAAATAAGATTGAATAAAATATTTGTTTATCTGGAGAAATACCAAAATAATGTCTTTGTCTAAGTTCTGAACGGGTGTATGCATTAGACAGAGTTCCCATAAAAATTACATAAAAATTCAAGCTTGTAAGCAGCTAAACCCTGCATTATCAGTAAATGCACAGTACAAAAATTAAATACAGCAGTCATTTTTTCACATAATGACATCTCAGTCAACAACAGATCACATATATGGCAGTGGCCCCATAGATTAAAGTGGAGCTGAAAAATTCCTATCACCTAGTGATGTCATAGCTGTTATAATGTCATATTACTGCACATTATTCACCTGTTTGTGGTGATGCTGGTGTGAACAAAGCTACTGTGCTGCCAGTCATAAAAGTGTAGCACAATTATGTACCGTACATAATACTTGATACTACTGCTAATAAAAAACTATGTTAATGGTTTATGTATTTACTATACCTTTAATAGTTATTTTAGAGTGTACTCTTTCTACTTATAAAAAATGTTTGCTGGAAAGCAGTATGCTGTGTTACATCTCATGTTTACTGCATCTTTTGATTGCATCATTTTCTCTTGTGCTTGATTTAATCTTACGTTGTTTTGCTCATCATGGAATCTAAGCATACAAAATCCACTGCTAAAATTGCCAGTAAGAAGCTATGTTGAGTGATTGACCTAGAAACAAAATTAAAAGTGATTAACACTATGATCAGTGATAGTTATTGCTTGCCAGTCAGGCGAGTCCCATTCCACCATAGCTATGATCTTGAAGAACAAGAACAAAGTGACAGAAGCTATTAATGGACCTGCTCCACAGAAGGCAACAAAGACTGGCAAATTTGAGACAGGCTTATATTAGACTTGGAGAAACTTCTAATGACCTGGATGGAAGAGCAGACACAGAAGAATATCCCTCTCAGCACTATGATGGTTATAGCCAAAACAAAAAGTTTGTGATCTTGAAAGAAAAGACTGGACCCAACAATGATGATGAATTTACTTCTACGTCTGGGTGGTTTAAACACTTCAAGAATCCTTATTCATTACATAATATAACAGAGAGTGTTGAGTCTGTGAGTGCTAATGTGAAGGCAGCTGAATAATTTTTGGAAACTCTACATAAGTTCATTATGGAGGAAAATTACTTGCCAGAGAAAACATTCAATATGGATGACCCCCGCCCCCTTCTAGAAATAGATGCCGGAAAGGACTTTCATCTGTAAGGAGGCCAAGTTAGTGTCAGATTTCAAGGCTGTTAAGGACAGGATAACAGTCTTTCTTGGGGGAAATACTGCAGGCTACAAATTGAAAGAAACCCTTTGTAACCTGGCACAGAGAGAAAACAAGGACCCTCAAGAATACCAATATGCACACACTGCCAGCAAAGTGGAGAAGTACTCTTTGGAGAATAACATAATTTTCAAGATTTTGCTTATTGTTGATAAGCAAAATCTCCTGGATACCCTCTTTTTATTGGCGATCTTCATTCCAATATCGAAGTGCAGTTTCTCCCTCCAAACACCACCTCTTTGATCCAACCCATGGACCAATAAGTTGTAACATCTTTTTAAGGCCTGCTACCTGATGAGCACCTTTGCCCAGACTATTGCTAAATCTGAGGAAGACACTGAGAAGAAACTGATTAAATTCTGTAAGGATTGCAATAACTATGACTGCATCAAGAACCTCGCTTGGGCTTGCGGTGATGTTACCAAGAGTATATAAATGGCATCTTTAAGAAGACACTCAAAATATTCATCCATGACTTCAAAGAACTTGCAAATGATGAGGACATTGCAAAAACAATAAGGCTATGGTTGAGATGACAAACAACTTTAATCTGGGTGTGGATGAACATGACATTGAGGAGCTTAGTGGTGGTTTGAGGAACTGACTAATGAGGGGTTGTTGGAATTCGAATAGGAACACATACATACCTGAGGAAGAAGAAAGAGAAGAGCAAAATGTGAGAGAAGAAAAGGAAGAATCCATAGGAAAATTCACAGTGAAGAGTTTAGCAGAAGCTTTTGCACACCTCGTTGAGCTCTATAAGAAGTTTGAAAACACGGAACCCAACACCAAAATGTTTTCATTAATAGAGAGGAATGTTCATGGTGCAAACAAATCTTGATTGAAAAAAAGGAACTAACCAAGCAAACCACTATGGACATATTTCTGAAAACTGTGACATCTCCTCAAGAAGAGTCTCAGATGGGTCCTTCAGGAATTTGCCCAGAAGGCATTGTTATCACAGGAAATGACAGCTCCATGTGTGTTATTGCCCTTAAAGACTTTCCAGTAGGACAAGATGTGGAGGTGGAAGACAGTAATACTGATGATCTTCACCCTGTGTAGGCTTAGGCTAAACTGTGTGTTTGTGTCTTAATTTTTAATAAAAAAAATAACAATGAAAAAATTTTAATAAAAAAGCTTCTAGAATAAGGATATAAAGAAAGAAAATATTTTTATAGATGTACAATGTATTTGTGGTTTAAGCTAAATATTACTATAAATGAATCATAAAGGTTTAAAAAAATTAAGTTTATAAAGTAAAAACGTTTCACCAAGCAAAAGTTAATTTATGATTAATGAAATAAATAAAGAAAGAAATTTACAAAAAAATAAATTTATTGTAGCCTAAGTGTACAGTGTTTATAAAGTCTACAGTACTGTACAGTAATGTCCCGGGCCTTCACATTCACTCACTACTCACTCACTGACTCATCCAGAGAAATGTTCAGTCCTGCAAGCTCCCTTGATGGGTAAGTGCCTTATACTTACTTTTTGTCTTTTATATCACATTTTTACTGTACCTTTTCCATGTTTAGATATGTTTAGCTACACACATATTTACCATTATGTTACAATTACCTACAGTATTTAGTACAATAACATGCTTTATAGACTTGTTGCCTAGGAGCAATAGGTTATATCATATAGCCTAGGTGTGTATGTAGTAGACCAGACCATCTAGGTTTGTTTAAGTACTCTATGATGTTTGCATAATGACAAAATCATCAAACGATGCATTTCTCAGAATATATTCCTGTCATTAAGAGATACATAATTGTAGTAGTTGCAGCTTCTGATGTTGTTTCTAAGTTCTGGTTACATAGTTATCCAAAGAGTACCTGAGTCTATTTCTAGTGAATGCGTTGCATATTTGCTAGCACATAAAAGGGATAACTGCAAGCTTTCTTGAGAAAATCATGTATCCATGAGTAAAGAGTTTTCAATCAGTAATTTATCATAACAATACCTAAATGCTGCATTTCTTTCTAATTTTATCTGATGTAACTTGTATTTGAATCAATTATGGAATAAAAACATGCAACTTCCAATTAATTGGCTAGTTTTTCATTCCCTAATGGCAGGTATAATTATAAAATAGAACTCCACAACTCATTGCTGGTACTGTTTAGGCATAAATGGAAAAAAAAAAAAGATAAAGAAGCTCTGTTTTTGGACTTTGTAATTTTCCAAAACAAAACCAAGTCTGTAAATATATAGCAATAGGGAAATGATCTTAGCTAGTGGAAATATGAAGAGACTCAACCTCCAAGTTTCAAATTATAGCTGTTTCCAGAATAAACCAATACTCCTGATGGATCAGTGTGTTGTATATGCTATGGCAACATATTTTTTTATTGCACTAGAAACCAGTGAAGAATTTCCTGAATAATTACATAAATAAACCATGCATTTTACCTTTTTTTGTGCACATATTTAATGATATCTTGTACATGTAATTTTCAGAAATATGATTTATGACAGTTTGTATCACTACAGAGAGGTGTTTATTTGAAATATGTACTTGAAAAATATCATATAAAATGATGTTTTTGATATATATTCAGAAATGATCTGATTTTTCTAGAAAATACACACTGAATAATGTAGTTCCAATGAAATCATTCTGAGAATACTCTTAATTGAATTCTGAAGTTAAAATGATGTAACAGACTAATAAACATGAACTTATAAATTATAATTATTTTATTCTATGTTACAATGCTAAGGATCAAAGCAGTGCTGTGGGTTGACTGATGCTACATTTAAAGGGGTATAAAGCAAATCCATATTCTTTTTTTTCATTTGCATATTTTTTTAAAATTTTATTTTATTAAATTTATTGGGGTGGGTGACAATTGTTAGTAAAATTACATAGATTTCAGGTGTACAATTCTGTATTACATCATCTATAAATCCCGTTGTGTGTTCATCACC